>NC_073228.2:152467500-152767500 GCF_029281585.2 Gorilla gorilla gorilla
TTAAATTTTATTTAGATTTACGTTTGTGATGCTGTGGCTTAAATCCATACAAAATATTTGGTGATAGGTCCCATTGTTCTTTGATATATAAAATAGGTCTATAACTGATTTGTCACTTCTATGAATTATCCTCCTGTCAAAAATAACACTTTATTGGAAGTTGTCTGCAACATTTAAAAGATTTGGATTCTTTACCATGAAACAGCAATGTTTCAAATCACTATAGGTACAAGGTTTAATTGGCAATTGTTTTATGTCCCTCTAACTTAAGCAATATTACTGTAGATTATTTCTGGAGATAAAGGCAATCCTTTTTTCAGTTAAACCTTAATCATAATGGTGGAAGTAAAAAGGTATTGTGGGGAAGCACTGGCTTTGGCATTGGCTTGATCTAGGTAAGAGTCTTAATTCTATTCCTTCCTCTTTGTCTTCAGAGAAATTGTTTAACTTCCCAGGAACCCAATTCCTCACTTGTAAAATGAGATAAAGATATTTATGTTCTTAACACAGTGCTTAGACACATGATAATTCCTTCTTTTCCATGCTCTCAGATCACAGCACAAATACTGCTTAGTGGGGAAAAATGTAGTGGGCACAGACTGGACCAGAGTTCAGATACTTCGGTCAAAAAGTTGAGATACTTTTCAAGCTTCAATGTTGGCCTAGCCTGCCCATGCTGTGATTCAGGCAGCAGTGATGCATGCTGCACAGGGCTCATGAATTGACTGAAGATACTTGAAGGAAATAAAATTAGTCATTTTTTATGGGTCTTTGTTGTTTTTATACCCATCCTCCCAACATCATTTCCCCTTTCTTTTCCTAAGAAGGCCCTAACTCACCTTTGATGAGCCTCTCCATTCCCACTTGCAGTTCAAGTGCCCTGGGTGGGCACCACGTGCCTCCAGAGATGGAGCATGTGACCCAGTCCCAGCCAATTGGAGCACTAAGTTTCTCTGACCACAGTAATTAGTTCATCACAGGAAACATGATCCAAGTTGGTCCAATCATAAGAATAAAGAGATACGTGTAGTAGCTATCAGAATATTCTATTTTTCTGTCTGTCCCACTGGATTTCAATAGTTGGAGCCTAAAACATAAATGTCCCATGGACTAAGCCCCCACAATACTCACTGGCTAGAGTTTTTAGGGAAGTCAATGTGAAAATGGAGAAACCATGAAAGTTATTTATTTATACTTTCAAATTTAATTTGGCAATGTCGTATACTGCCAAATCATTGATCCCTAGAGAATCCCAATCAGAATACTGGAGGGCTACAGCTAAGATGAGGAATGGTGCAGGAGCTTAGAACCTTGCTCTGGACTATCTAACTGCAACTGTAAACTTAGGTGGAATGAACTATACCCCAAATCTATACAAAAATACATTCTTGTCTGGATGAAGAGCTGGTTTATCAAGCGATAACTAAGGCTATTTTGGAGCCAACAGTGTATACCATGCTTACTTTCACATTCACTCAACAAGTATTTATTGAGTGTATACTGTTCTAAGAAACTGGGTAAAATAAGCAGTGCCTGCCTTCATGTATCTTAAAGTCTTGCAGGAGAAACAAACAAACAGGCAATTATCATATAATATCATAAATATTATAATGAGAAGAGTATATAAAATATTACGGGGACATTTTAGAGAAGCAGCTAATCTAGGCTTTGGTGGTCCACAAAAGTTTCCGAGAGATTGTGCCATAACTAGCCAAGTGAAGTGGTGAAGAAGAATGCTCTCAGTAGCAAGAGAATGTCATTTATGGAAAAATGGAAGTAATGCATTAGAACTGGAATACGGGCCGTAAAGTAGAAAGTGGTATGATACAATATAGACGGAACAGGGGCCAAATCACAAAAGCCTTTAACAGCCATGTTAAAAAGTCTGGATTTTAATCAATTGAAAGCAATGGGGAACTACTGAAGGCTTTTAAGCAGAAAAGCAGCATAACAAGATTGACATTTTAGAAGCATCACTCCAAATGCAGCATGCAGAATGGATTGGAGGGAGACAAGAGAAGAACGTTTCTATTAGCCCCTTAGTGTGACCAACAAGGAGGATATTGCAGTAACCCAGGTGAGAGATGATACTGTTCTAAATCAAGCCATTGTCAGAGAGATGTAAAAGAATTTCAGAGGGATTAAGGAGGTCAAAGCAGTAGGGTTTATTATTTTATTGGTTCTGAAGCTTTCCTGATCTTCGGCCATCAACTCCCAGATGGCCAGTCAGGATGCTACATATTCTATCAGGAGTGTTAATAGAAGAGATTCTTACAACAGACAAGCGACTGGTTCATGTCACTTAGGATCCTTTTCAAGTTTGCAGTACTTTGATTCTGTGCTGAAGATAGGGAATAAGAATGAATAATTACTTACTTAATGATGTATTGACTGATAGGAGTAGGGACCCCCTCGTTGCCTAAAAATTGGTAAGATATTGGAAATAAAAAGAAAGCACTACTTATAATGGCATTGCATTGCACACACAGCTAACCTATTCTGAGAGAGAAAGAGAGGACCCAATTGAATATTACCGGCAATTTTGTTCAGTGTTCCACTGATTGATCACATGCCCCCAAAAAAACATGAGACAAGAGCTGGGTATCTTCTCTTCCTTCAGTCAACTCAGTTCCCACTGTCCTTCACTGGGGACAAACTCTGGCATTCTTCTTCTAATTCTGGTGATCAAGGATATGAATTTTTGAATTTTCAAACATCATGGCTCCCCAAAATATAAGGCAAATACTTATTACAGTTCTCAAGATAATGTGTTCCAATACTAGAAAAATGGTGATGTGGATTTATTGAGAAAGGGCATATTAGGCCCCACTTTTGTATAATGTACTTGTGTATAAGAAATTTTTAAGGGTTTTTTTTTTTTTTTTTTTTTGAGACTCCGCCCAGGCTGGAGTGCAGTGGCGCGATCTCCGCTCACTGCATGCTCTGCCTCCCGGGTTCATGCCATTCTCCTGCCTCAGCCTCCCGAGTAGCTGGGACTACAGGCGCCCACCACCACGCCCGGCTAATTTTTTGCATTTTTAGTAGAGACGGGGTTTCACCGTGTTAGCCAGGGTGTTCGCGATCTCCTGAACTCGTGATCCACCCGCCTCGGCCTTCCAAAGTACTGGGATTACAGGCATGAGCCACCACGCCCGGCCCATGAGCCACTGCGCCTAGCTGGTATATTTTTTTTACTGTGAAAATTCACCTTAAATATTAATCTTAGAAACTTCTGAGTGAGATTTGACTCCAGAGAAGAATAAATTAATGGAAATTACACTATCCCAGAAGTTGCAGAACTTGAAAATACAAATTTTATAAGTTCCAGAAGGATCACTGGAAGCCAGGGCATTTCAGAACAATTCTAATATGATGTTGTCCTTCCAATAAAACACTGCTCATCACAACTATCTGAGAAAAAGAGTGAGTGGAGGCCTTCTTCAGCCCTCATAGTCTTGTGGATAGAAAGCTCCTAAAGGTATGTTAAGTGGTTAAGTTTCTGGATCCTCTTCTTGCAGACTGCTCAGGTAAAATGCTGATTCAGGACTTTCACTTGTCAATCAATTTCTCCAGTGGGACCCAAAAGAGTTTTTTGAAAAATGTTGTCCTGTCTAAATTGACCCAGATGTTGTGATTTAATCTGCAACTGGAAGATACAGTTCGGGCAGTCTCTTTTTCCCTTTGTTTTCCATAAGCTTTCTCTCCTTTTCTATTTTTCAATATAAAATAAAGGACAAGACTTTACAGTGATTAAGAAGCACACATAGCAATTCCACAAATGTTGCTAGGCAACAAGGGCCACGTATTAGCTCAATGAATGGATTCTGGGCATCTGCACGAAGGAGAAACATGAGGAGCTTGTGAGTGAACTGTCTTGATAACCACAGGGGTTAGTGCTTTTTGACACACATGCTGTTGGATATGCCTGAGAAAGGGAAAAGGCACACTTATTTTAAACCTTTCTGATGGTTTATTTTTCCAAAATGTGTTTAGAATTCTCTTTGATGGAAATTTGACACAGTGTGTTATAATGATCATTATCTCAAGCGGGAAAGTAGGTAAAAATGGCCTGTTTCTATTTCTCTAGTTCAGGGCTGCACCTATAGCCTGAGTTATTTTAACATCTTCCCTCCTGATCCTAATAGGCATGCTTTTTCCCCCTCCCATACCAGTCCATTCACTCAGTTGATAAATTACAAGGGCATGTTCTATCTGCTAGTGAGCAACTCATCTCCCTTGTGATCAGCATTTACCCCTTCAGTTGCTGTGATAATATAATATTATTGACTCTAAGAAGTCTGCTTTATTTTGTTCCTATTACAAAGCAATACATGATCATTAACAAAAAAGCAGAAAAATATAGACACATGAATGAACATTAGTATCTGTGTTCATCTTCACCAGAAAGAATAATGTAATATAAATTAAGGCAATGTAAATACCTTGGTGCATATCATTCTAGATTTTTTTCTGTACATACACAGATTTTTTTCTTCTATCACCCATATAAAAAAGTTATAACTTACCTTATAAACTCCACAATAGCCAACATAGTTTTTAATGACTTCTGCACTACACCAGGATCATTTAAGTATTTTAATGAAACTTGGAAGAGTAATTAACAGGATAAATGATCAGCTATTAGATAACTCTACTAATCTTATTGCATTTTCCTGTTAATCACCTAAACCCAACCATAGTTAGCTTTATTAATTACAGAATCTTATATCATTATTTCCTTTCCATTTTGATATCGTTTGGATATTTGTCCCCTCTAAATCTTGTGTTGAACTATAATCCTCAGTGTTGGAAGTGGGACCTGGTAGGAGGTGGCTGGATCATGGGGATAGATTTCTCATAAATGGTTTAATGCCATGTTAGTGCTGTTCTCACAATAGTGAGTGATTTCTCATGAGATCTGGTTGTTTACAAGTGTGTGGTCCTTCCCACTTCCCTCTCTCTTGCTCCTGCTTTGGGGCCTGCTTCTGCTTCACCTTCTGCCATGAGTAAAGGCACCCTGGGGTGCCAGGCAGATGCTAGTGCCTTGCTTGTACAGACTACCCAACCATGAGCCAACTAAACCTCTTTTGTTTATAAATTACCCAATCTCAGGTATTTACAGCAATGCAAGCACAGCCTAACACACACTTCTTATAATATTACCCTAGTCAAGTCTCTCTCTCTCTTTTTTTTTTTTTTTTGAGATGGAGTCTTGCCCTGTCACACAGGCTAGAATGCAGTGGCGCGATCTCGGCTCACTGCAACCTCCACCTCCCAGGTTCAAGTGATTCTCCTGCCTCAACCTCCTGAGTAGCTGGGATTACAGGTGCACGCCACCACACCCAGCTAATTTTTGTATTTTTAGTAAAGAGAGGGTTTCACCATGTTGGCCAGGCTGGTCTCAAACTCCTGACTTTGTGATCTGCCTGTCTCGGCCTCTCAAAGTGCTGGGATTACAGGCATGAGCCACGGTGCCCATCCTACCCTAGTCAAGTCTCTTACCTGGTTCTCACAGTAATGAATTAATCAGGACTCTGGTTTCAAATTTCAGAAACTTCAACTCAAAGGGACTCAAGCGAAAGGCAAAGTGTGGCTGCGATGCTAAAAGTTGCAGTAGGAGAGGCTAGCTGAATGCATAGTGGAAGTCACAGACTCAAGTAAGTCAGCAAGGCTTAGCTTCACTCCCACTGTCTCTCAGCAATTCCCTCTTCGGCAACAGCTTCATTCCTGGGCCAGCTCTCTCCAAAATGTGAGGAGATGGCCATCAGCATCTCTAGGCTTCTATGTTCTCAAGAACTCTAGGGGAAAAACAGTCCTCTGATTTAGTCCCAGGAGTCACTCTGATTGTACCCTTCTGAACCAATCACTGTAGCCAGGGGTCAGGTGCTCTGAGTGGGGCCAAACCTGGAGAACACGCCCACTCTGAAGCCTGATGACACAGTTCACCCCACCCAAAACTCAAGAACCCAAGAGTCAAGGAGCAGTCATTCCCCAAAAGCAAAATCAGGGTGCTATCAGCAAGGATACTGTGCAGTCAAAAGCAGCAACCAACCTTTCCTGTGTGTTCCATCTACTCTTTCTGATCCATTCTACCCTCTTCTCCAGCCAGGCTCAGCATATGGACCATATCAACCAGCTTCTTTCCCTCTGGCTTCCAACTGGGCTTACTCAACAGGATGCATTAGCAGGAGAGTGAAGTCACCGTATTTCTTCATCTCCTGCCTTGTGGGTTACAGGTTGGCAGCAGCTGTGTTCCTGATCTCTTTGTGGGATCTGATAATAACTCTCTCCCCTCGGCCCTTCAGGCACAAGGATGATAACAGCTCACTGCTGTGCTAAGCTCCAAGGTATTCCACCATCCTTTGTTGATTTTAACCTTGCACACACCTTTAACTCATTTGTGCCTGCTTTTCCTTTCCTATGGGACCTCCTATCAGGCTGCTCAACCTATCACTGTTCCTTCATGTCAACCACAAATTTGGTTAGCCGTTAAAGTCTTCATTCAAGAAATGGATGTGAATATTTAAAGTTCAAAGCTAAGGACCACTGTCAATTTAATCCAAATTGCCTGTTATTATGACCTAGGCTTTGGTGACCACAGAAGTATACTGAGGATTGTGACACATGCAGCCGATTCCAATCACTTTCATTTTGGGTTGATTTAGTAGGGTATATCTGGAATATATTCTGTGAAGGTTATATTTTAGTGGAGATTATCTTGATTCTCTAGTAGGATTGAAAAGAAAGTGAATGAAGAAAGGAAAGAAGAAAGTAAGAAAAGAATTGAGGGAGGAAAGAAGGAAGAGAGAGAAAAAAGAAAAAGGACCTAGGAATAAGGAGTTTTGATCTTGGAGTAAAGAAACCTTAGAATTCAGTCCAGCTTTGTTTTTGACCATTGTAGGTGGCCTTGGGACATCTTTCCTTTTCACCGGACCTCTCTGTCCTGGCTTGTAAACACTAGGATTGGGCCAGATCATTTTTAAGGTCCCTTCCAGTTTTAATAATCTATGAAGTTCTAATGAACTACAATTAATGATGCTTGCAAGAAAAAAAATGCCCTTACAAACACTGCCTGTTCAAAGAAAATTAAGATACTTTATTAAATTAGATAAATATATTTTTTTCTGACCAAGAAAGCAAAATCTTTTTGAAAACTAGGCAATCATTTAAGTTAATTATGGAATGAAAACTCAAGGTACTGCCTGCCCTCAATTCAAAACAAACTTGTTTTTGTTCAGATTCTTGCTACAGACCAAATTTTATGTACAGACAACGTGGGGCTATCAATAGGGATCTGCAGTGAAGCCCAAGGAAAACACTAATGAAGCCAGCAGGAGCCCACACAGCCTAGCCATCGACACAATGCAAAATTGAAAACACGACTGAAAATCCACAGAGGAGGATGTCCCCACACTTCTTTGTGTGTGATTTGCCTGGTCCAGCCAAGATTGTAGAAGCTGTAGGAGGAAGATAAAAAAATTTTTAAAAAAGAAAGGGCCAAAGCAGGAAATGAGCTGTAACTTGACAGAGTCACAAAAGAAAACAGAAAAGCATGAAACATATCAGGTCCAAAGAAGGAATTCGGAAAATATAGCCTGTTTATTTTGAAATGAGGCAATTGATAATATAAAAAAGGATACCAAAATAAATTAAAAGCTCTGAGGTATTTTATGCTAAAAATACTCATTATAAATAGCCAGGGTACAAGAACAGGCAATAGACAAGCCGAGTTTGAGAAACTAAATGTGTTGATATTTTAGGGGAAAAGAGGTAATGTAAGCAAAAGAGAGACTCCATCCTTGAGGACTGGATGTTCACCTGGGGCAAGGTCAGACAAGGGCAGAGCACCTGCACCAGACCCAGTGAGAGCTTCACAGCCTCGACAAAGAAGGTAGGAGAAAAGGGAAGAAAAGTCAGAGGTTGAACCATCTGTGCTGACAAAATGGTTTTAAGTTGCTTGCCAAGAAACTGATCAGTTTGTAATGGCAGCCTTAAACATTGTGTTGAAAAGGAAGGTGAAGTCATAGCAGAACCAGGCACAGGAATAAAGAATGATAGATTGGCAGTGTTTCCAGTGGGGATGGCAGTAGGAAGGGAAGGTGGTGACCCACTTGAGTAATTTGCTGACCTTGGAATGTATGTTCTAGAACTATACTGTCCGATATGGTAGCCACTAGCCACGTTTAGTTATTTAACACCTGTAATGTGGCTGGACAGAATTCAGCTGGGCTGTAAGTGGAAAATGCACAATGGATTTTGAAAACTAAGTACAAAAACATATACTATTTTAATAATTTGCATATTGTTTATAGGCAGAAATAATACTTTAGATATGTTAAGTTAAATTGAATAAATTATTAAAATTGGCTTCACCCATCTCTTTTTGCTTATTTTTAACATAGTTGTTACAAAATTTAAAATCACATATGTGGCTAGCATCTGTGGTCTGCATTATATTTCTATTGGACAACCTGCTCTGTAAAGTCCCTTTTCTGTCTCTCCAGGCTTCTGTGATATGATGATATTCAGGAAGCCTTGACTTAGCCCTCACTATCTTCTCCATCTCAAGCAGAGCCTTGTCTCAGACTAACCAAAAGGAAACCACATTGAGACTCAACAGATGCTGTAACCACACAACTCACACCCACGTGAGAATATACACTTACTTAGAAGAACAGTCACTGCCACCTCCTCACATGTACACCCCATTCATCACATATGTACACAAGCATATTTGTATGTGTCAGAAAAATATCCATAAATAGGAAAGGAATATTAGCAGAATCATTGTCACAGTGAAAATTACATTTCAACTGTAATTATTTGTTTGAGTTAGGGAGACTCATTAGTGCTTGTTAATAAGAAAAGTTTCTTTGAAATTCAAGAATATTTAACTTCATGTCTTCCAATTCCTAACAAGAAATCAATTTACTGAGAGGGGATTCCAGAATCATGCTTCTATCTATAACCAAGACGTCAGGGCTGCCCACGCATGACAGAGAGTCAAAAGTAAGCTTTGGCCTTGACATAAAAACCTCCAGTGTGATTGCCAACCAGCACAATTGGATTCTACTCTCTTAGCTGTCTTCTCTGGACTTCTGCTCTTTTCCAACCCTATGAGCCACCTGGTCTTCCAGTCCTGTCTTCCACTAGAATCTGCCACCTAGCACACCTAGCAGTACCTGCCAGTTGCATCAAACTCCTGGTCCAGACTCTGCTAGTCAGTCCATGGTAGCATAGAGAGACCAATTCTAACGACTGTTTTGAGGCTCTGGTCCGGCAAGTTGTGTTCTTGAACTTTTCAATTAGGTGAGCTAGTAAATTCTCACTGTTGCTGAAGCCACTTTGATTTTAGTTTATCTTGCTTAAAACTGTAAAAATCCTAACAGCACTCTTCAAATATTTGAAGAGCAATTCCATGGATAATCTATTTTTTCTGTACTTCAAGGGGTGGCTTCTAGTGAAGTCTCTCCTGATGATGTACTTTCACCCTGAAATTTCCTTTTCATTTGTCCTTTTCAAAAAATGGTCTACAGGTCATGATTATCATTTTTAGAACTTGCCTTGGAGATCTGGTCCATCCATAATAAAGGGAATTCAAAGGTCATTTCAATACTTCATTCTGAGTTACTGACAATACTCAACATCAAGTCATTCTTGCTGCTTATTTGGATCCCAGCTCTGGGCTCTTGGCTTCTGTGTGGATCCTGAGACCCAGATGCCAATTTGCATTCCAGCTTTGACCGGTATCCAAATGCATCCTGATGTTTCTGACTGCCTCTTGTAATAATTGCTCCAAACCCCAGTGGCTTCAGGATCAGGAGTCTGTCTACCTGATCATTCCTCCCAATCTAAGAACTGCAAATGGGTCCCTAGTACATTTTGAGAAACTTCTCTAAGTAAACTAAGCATCTTCTCTGTGGTTTAAAATTGTCAACTTCCAGATTACTCATTGCTATGGTCTAAATATTACCATTTACTGGATTTGCCTGATGCTAACTGCGTATTATAAAACTGCATTGTGGACTAATCTTTCCTCATGTACCTGTTATGTTTCTCTGTAACCAGCCCTATCCTGATGGGTAACTTTGTCTTCAAATCCCAGCCACATCTCACCAAACTTTACTTAACCTTTCCACATGTCCCAACCTACAAGAAACACTGTATAAAACCACCATGCCTCTCTACCAATAGTTTATCATATTATGATGTCATTCTTGTCAGGCTGATATACTTCTGATACTCCTGTGTTTACTTACTGACACATGGATAGTAAGAAAACATTGAACTTAAGAAAAACTTTCAGATTCAAAACTTGGTTCTGTTATTTACTAGCGGTGTGTCTTTAAGTGCAAAAGAAAATATCTTTTATACCTCTCAAATTTTCATTTTCCTTATCTATAAGTTGGGTTAATGATACTTGCCCTTATTTTGCTAGATATTGTGAGACTTAGATAGCAATGTATGTGAAAGCACATCGTAAATTTTTTTGAAGGACTATATAAATAAATCATTAATATAAGGTTTTATCACTAGCCAGAATTGTTATCTCATACTCCTTTTTAACCACAAACAGCCATACATATTATTAATAGTTGGTGAATATTTGTCATTTCATAAATACGTACGCAAGTACTCCTAAAAACCTATTTGTAAAGCAAAATGGAAATGTATGTCCAATGAACTAAGTGAGGGAGGGACTAGGGGGATAAAGCTGTTGAGGAAAAAGAAGGGGTGGAAAATATGAGTTGTGAATGGGAATGAGAAAAAGAGTGTTGGGCAGAGTGGAAATGCAAGAGAGAAAGAGAAACAGGGAAGACAAGGCAAGTAGAATGCAATACAGGAGAGGAAGAGGAGGAAAAGACAGCAGGGAATGAGAAAAGACAACAGAATAGAAAAGGCACCAGACATTCCTGAACCAGAATTACCTGCTTGGACAATGTTCAGAGACTGCAATGGAAGCAAGCTCCTTGCCCCCAGGTCCTTCAGGAAAAATGGGCCTTTGAACTTATCTTAAGGAAATCTTAGGCAGCCCAGTGAGGAAAATCCGTAGCCAAGGCCTCTCCACAGAGACAGACAATGCCTGCTCTGTGGGAAGAGACAAGAGATGGGGACAAAAATTGGACAAATGAAATACTCGGATGTTTCACAACAGCACAGAAAATGAGAGGAGTAAAGGGGCAGAGGATGAGCTTAACATCCTGTAAAACAAAACCTGTTGTCAGACCTATTAAAGTATTGCATAATTTGACACGATCTCACTGTTGTTGCTTTTCTTCACTGATATATGTAATAATCTGGGTTTAGTTGACTGCTAAGTCAAATTTAACCAATTATCTGGACATACTTCAAAACAGGACAGGAATTTTCAAGCCCAAGCAGAGTTGCTGCTTTCTAGGATCCTGAAGTGGGAATGGAATTCTGATACACAGGAGGGACTTCAACCCTCTTTTGGAGTGTTCCCGTGCTAACGTTCTAGGTCCTCAGCTGATGTCAGTCACCTCTGAGGATGGCAAAAATAAATAAATAAATAAATAAATAAATAAATAAATAAAGAGGTAACAGCAACTGCAGATTTCTGATTAGAGATGAGAAAGAATTCCTAGAGAATGAGTCAGTCAAAGAGAAACAGAAAGGTTATTAAAAGGGCGTTCCCCCTCCCGGATTTTCTTGGAGGGGGTCCTGAATCACAGAGCACATGGCCTCACCTATCTGGGATGATATAGACGTTCCTTCTTAGTGTGGGCTATTTGTATTGCTGACTCAGTGACCTAAGGTACGGTCAGCTTTAGCACAGCACCTGGAACAAAGAAAATCTTAGGGGTTTATGGTTATCGTAGTAGAGACAGTAGAAATAAAATGAATAGTAACAGCTGCAGTAGTAGTAGCAGCACTTGTAGAAGAGGAGTAATGCTGATCTTAGGAATTGGTGTAATAATACCAGTATCTGTAAATTCTACAAATAGCTGTAATGTGGTAGTCAGGGATCTGAGCACTGCCATAAGACCTCCTAGGTTTGGCTGGTTGGTTCCATCCCTTACTATTAGTTGTATAAATTTGGGCAAGCTAATCAACTTTTCTGCACCTCAATATGAAATGCAGATAATAAGAGCACCCCTTCATAGAGTGGTCATATGGAGCGCACGAGAAAATACTTGTGAAGAGTTGAGCTCAGCACTTACACTCATTGAGCATTCAGTGCCTGTTAGCTAGTAGTAGCAGGGATGGTGGTCAGGGTGGCAGCCTGAGCAAGGGAATAGATCCCACCTAAGGGATACAAAATAAAAGGCATGTTGTCCCTGTCATTAGCAATCCCATGCCATGAAATCTGCAAACAGCACCACAGGAGAAGCCTTTTCAACCTTAAATAGAGAACTTGTGTTCTTTTCACTCTCCCGTCTCCTCTCCAAATCCCATAGCCTCAGATTCCAGGCTGCAAGTGAAATTCAGTGTGTTGTGGGTGAAGTTTCAGGGGCATAGAGCGGAGATGGGTAATGGTTATTAATATCCACTGGGCACAAAACTTTCTATGATGGGCCTTCAATGATGTGGAGATATTGCCTAAAGAGTTAAAAAATAAAATAAAGGCTTTATCCATGTTATTTAAATTCTTCCAACATTATAAGATGTCAGACTAAATACCAGGCATATGAAGTCCAGCAGAGGAGGTAGGCATGTTAAACCAATAATTACAAACAACAATGACAATTATAAATAATTGATAACAGCAATTTGTATAGAGAGGTCTGGGAGCATAGAGGGGAGGTCAGGAGGCTTGGGGGTCAGGAGACGATAAATGACTTCATACTTTGAGGTGCGAGTAGGAAATTGGTGAAAGAAAGAGGGGACGTGAAGGCTGGGATTAGGCTATAGAAAGATGGCCAGTCGTCTGGCTGAAAAATGAATTGGAGTTAGGGAGTCAAAAAGGTGTTTGGAGATGATGCCAATCACGCAGAAAAGAGGTGAAGCCTTAAGACAGCAATGACAGGAAGGGTAGAGAGAGGGTGGCAGAGTCAAGGTTACATAATTCTAAATAAAACCCTGCTAAAATTAAGCTGGTATAAAAAGGGTACTAGTTATTATTTTCAGAGTAAAACCTCATCAGTTCAACATAATTGGATAGAAGCATGTCAAAATTAATCAAATATGATTTGTAGCTTTAAAAAATACATGACTAATAGCTTAGGAATTTTTGACTAGATGAGATATTTTAAATACTTTTCAACTTCCCCACTCTTAATTAGAAGCATCAATGTTCCTGCAAACAAAATGAGGTTCTTAGAAGTAAAGTTCTTTTTGTTTGTTTGTTTGGGGTTTTTTTGTTTGTTTTTTGAGACAGAGTCTTGCTCTGTCGCCAGGCTGGAGTGCAGCGGCATGATCTCTGCTCACTGCAACCTCTGACTCCCGGGTTCAAGCGATTCGCCTGCCCCAGCCTCCTGAGTAGCTGGGACCACAGGTGCACGCCATAACACCCAGCTAATTTTTGTATTTTTAGTAGAGATGGGGTTTCACCATGTTGGCCAGGATGGTCTTGATCTCTTGACCTCGTGATCCACCCACCTTGGCCTCCCAAAGGGCTGGGATTACAGGCGTGAGCCACCGCGCCTGGCTGCAAAGGCTTTTTTTTTTTTTTTTTGAAGTGGATTGAACCCTTTTGTTTTTTTATTTTGTTCACACAGATGCGCTTCATGAATTCCAAGGCTGGTCTCTACTCATAGCCTATACCCCTCTTACTAGTGTAGAAAGTCACAACCCTCAGGCTTGACTGTCTAGAGAACTGGTCTGAGTCTCTCAGTCATAGAAGACTGGTTGGCTGATACGCCTCACCCTCAGTTAGGGGTGTCATCTGGGTGATTCTGGGCCATCAGTAATGCAACCAAAGAAAATAACATTTGAAGTTACAAATAGAAATCAGACACAATTTTTCTGATTCTCAGGACTCTGTGGCATGACTCAATTTGTTTTGCAAAACTTCTGTCAGTGGTGAGATGATAAAATTCAGTTCAATTCAAGGACAAGTCATCAAAACATTCCCTTTCAGGGAGGGGATTTTATCTTATCCTCTACTAAAGTACTAAATTAGTTGAAACTCTTAATTATCGTAGCTTGTCTAAAAGTCACACTAACTCAATGCACTATTTATTTTCCAAATACCTGCACATTTCTTACATCGTAACCCTCATGAGTCATAAAGAATGTATTTACTATGAAAAATATTAGACTCGATTCTCACAATCATATTGACTACAAATGAAAATACAAAGAAAATAAGTCAGTATGTCCCACTTTACCAATGAATACACAACAGGTGATTTGCTCTCATAAGCTTCCTGAGTTCAGATCAGAAAGGTGACAGTTTTAACCTTTGGATACTTCCTAATTATGCAAAATGCTTGTAGTCCTTGCAAATCAGAGAATAAAATGATCCCTTTGGTCAGAAGAAGGCAGAGCTTCCACATAAAGGTAGTTTTCTGGATGTTAATATTTGGAGAGAGTTTTACCTTTTGGTGGTCTAGATCATTAGCCCTTTTTGGAGTCAATTTCTTTTTTATTTAATTGACCATACAGCAGATATGATTAGAATCCTCCCCAAAATATTTCCCAACTGAGAGCCACACTAAGTTAGCCAGCTTTCTATAGACATTTTTTTACCTGAATGTTCCACAGTTTTCTCCATCTCAATCAGCATCAGACTAAGTCCTCATTCCCTATGCACCACACTTCTTCTCCAAGGTCACTTTAAAAACATCTTCCTCTTCCTCCTCATGCAATTCATCATGATCTACCGGAAAAGCTACTTCATAAATTTCTCTAGGATCTGTGTTTTTTCCTTTACTCTCACTCTGTTCTTCTTCCTCCTGGTCCTTATCCTGCCTCCCCTGGACTACTGTCACCGTTTCCTCGGGCCCCTCCTCTTGTCAACCCTGTAACCCTATTTGCATTCAGTGTCAGTCATGCTTCCTACATGCCTGACAGAACTTTTCTGTCTTCCGTGCAGACTGATAGATCGTATTTCTGAACTTCCATATTTAGTTGTCTACAATGCCTCTGTATTTTCTATTACCAACATTTTTTGAATGCTAAGAAGTTTGTCGATTTTTTTAACATTTAAAAAATGACTCTAATGTATCTATTTACACATACGCTTTTTCTGGAATTCAGCTTTTGAGGATTTGAACTGCAGTAATTACATACAATGAACAATGGTGGCATTTGAGATAAGGTGAGGCTAGAAACGTCAGTTACACTGTTGATAGAGAAAGCTGAGAATAAATACGAATCTATATTTGATATGCACAAAGGCATGATTAGTATTGAACATTCAAAGATGAGTATGTTGTATAAAACCTTTTGAAATTAAATGAAGTCATTACAAGCTAAGGAGTAAGTGAGTGGGCAGAGAAGGGGGAAAAAAGATTCTTCTTACATTCTTTAAAAATGCAAATAAGAACATTGCCTGAACATTATTACCTGACTGATAAAATGGTAATCACTTAGCAGATATTTATTTAGAAATCTGTTCCAATTGAAAAAATGTCTGAAATTTAACACAACCCTATTTGCTAAATGGTAATAAAACAGAATTCCTGGGAGAAAATAGCGGGTACTAAAAGTCATAATATGGTTCTACAAAGTTGAGGATAATTTTTACCACTGTTTTCAAAATGTAAGTGGTAAGGTGAAAAGCCCTCCAGGGCTAGGCAGGCAGATTGCACACTGAACAACCGTATGCTGTGGCTATGAAAGGTAATGTGATAGTTCAAGATGGCTTCCTTTCAGACAACAGGGACTCACAGTTACGACTCTGGTATATTGGAGAGTGCCCAGCTTCCCTAAAAGGATTTTAATCCATTTTTAAAATCCTGGACAGGCCAAATGAACATATCTGCTAGGCCTTCAGTTTGAGAACCCAAGTCTAAAATGTCAAATGATAGACCCTTTGCCACATAGAAATCTTTAGAAAAGCAAACCATTGAAGTTCAAAGGATAGGCTCTGATATCACAAAAATTCGGGTGAAAATACTAGCTTCACCTCTTTCTAGAAATGTGACTTTGGGCAAAATAATGATTCTTCTCTGCCTCGGTTACTTCGTATGTAATGCTGGGGCCACTATCAGTGAGATCAGATAGGTCACATGTTTGGAGAAATGTCTGAACCATAGCAAGTCCTTCTTATCAAATGTTCAAGGCATCAAACAACAGTGATTTGATATTTTCCTTTTATTGTCAAAATCTATTTTCATAGATTTAGTCATGGTTGAGTGACATTTTAATCTAAATTATATATACCTTAGGAAATAGTTTGTCTTTGGAGAGTTGGGAGATAATTTGAAAAAATCAGTGATTCCGGAAGCAAAGACTTGGATTTTAGTCTCAGGTTAATCACTTATTAGCTGTGTAGGCTGAGGAAAAATCACTTAATCCTCTGAAACTCTTTTTATTTCTTTTGTAAATAAAGATATTTATTTCTTTATTTATAAAAATTGTGCTTTGTAGGACTGCAAGAAGCTACAAGTCATAGGCAAGGCTCCAAATTATAGAAAGGAGCTTCTAAGAAATTGTAAATAATTCACAGCTTCAATCATGTTTCTTGAATCTCATCACAGCCTGTGCTTGCAAAGTGAGACAAAAAGACCCAGTCTTACAGGAATCCAAGTGACCCTTCCATCTAGACCATGCTGTAATCCTATTAGGTACAGAGGTAATTCTGACTGGGCTTGAGCTGAGAGTCATAAAGATCTTGCAATTTTTTTTTTAATTAGGCAATATCTCTACCCTTGCCAAGCTATTTGCATCCACTGATTTGCACAGGTCCTAATAAACTATCTAAAAAATCTCATTAAAATATGACATTTAAATAAAGATTGGTAATAAAAGAAGCAAACTGCAGGGAGGAATAACAAGGTGTCATAAGAAAAGAAGCCAGATACACCAGGGTTGACTGAGCAACAGACCCAGAACGATGCAGGTCAATAATAATTCTGAGAACATGTAACTGTTGATACTAAAATTCATCATAACACTACCCTCTGTGTGTTCCAGGGAAGAAGATTAGGTCTGAGAATTTGAAATGCTACAATGCTTGCTTCTGAAATACCTCTATCTCAAGCAATTTTAGTATGGGACCCACTTTGATCAAGCGTGACATGGAAGGCATACTCTTCTCACTTCACAGGTGAAATGATGTGGATTTTCATTATCAAGGAGCTTCTGCTTTACCAAAGTCCAGGGGGAAGCTTTGAGGCCTACAGACTGCTCATTTAGCAGGCTGTAATTCAAAGTATGCCTCAGTGGAACTGATAGAGCTGGAGGCTGCAGAGGTTCAGCTTGGCAAGCAAAACAAAGTCAGGACACTTGGGAGCACCCCTTTCAGTAATAACCAAATTCTCCAAAACAGGTGGACAAGGTAAACTGCACAAAAGACTGAGATTCCTGCAGTCAAGAAGATTGAGACTCAGATGCTTATATTAATGCCGTCACATCTGCACCCTCAGGTTTCTGAAGCCGGGTGAAGCAGCCTCCACAGCAGTAAGTTCCAGAAGAAACCAAGCTTATATAGTGGGGAAGCTGTATCTGTTATTTGCCACAGTTTTTATGCACTTATATCAATCAATGAGAGCCAGAAGCCTGAAAACTATATTTTTCAGACTTTCTTGCCCACTGGCTTCAGGTTGTGTTTTCCAAATGAGAGACTCAACATGGAAATTTGGGCGATGAGGTGAGAAAGAGGAGTATATTTCTTCTCTATTTGGAGGTGCTTTAAGCAGTAAGGGCAACAGCAAATGGTTCCAGAAATGTGGCAATGGCTGTGCCTCCAGCAGACCTGTAACAGCAAGGAGGATCATGAGGCTTCTTGACCTCTGGTTAACATCTCCTTCTCCCTGCTCTGCCATGGAGCTCTGTGACCTGCACTAAATCTCCGTTTGCTTAAAATATATACAACAGTTTCCATTTTCCTGCCTGGACACTGACAAATACAATAGCAGAAAGAAATAAGTCAGGGGTATTTTCTTGTAAACAGGGGTCACCAATCAAGGGAATGATTGCATATAAAGGAGAGCTGGCTGTATGGAATCCAGCACAAGACCAGGAGTCAAAGAGACACAAGATCTTAACCCAGATGCTTCAATTCCCAAACAGAACTGTGTCCAAGTCCACGGAAGCTGCAGAGTAAAGAGAAAATGGTGCTAAATAGGTATAGAAGACCAGTGGTTTCATTCCAACTAAGCCACTTATTAGCTCCAATATTGAAGGTTTTCTATCATCTTTGGGAGCCTTTGTTTCCTCACCAGAGAATGGGTACAGTCAGGGATAAATATTCAAACAATTTAATAACTGATCATTAAAGTCAACCAGGTAAGTAGATGGATACTAAATTGAAACAATCAAGAAACTTATAGCGTATAGTAATTAATTATCAGTTTTTGGGTAATAAATATCTACCTCTCATGATACTTGTGATGACTAAAGACACATTTATCATTTACTCTATGCATACTATGTGCAAAATACTATGTTAAGAATTTTACCTATGTTTTTCTGAAGATTACCTGTAATCTTAAGAAAATCCCATTTTCAGACACCAAAACTGAAGGCTCAGAGAGATTACATAAATTCTTCAAGGTAATACAGCCAGTAAATGGGAAAGTCAAGACTTGAACTTATATTATTCTGTTTCCATAAACCCTACTTTTCCAGCATCCCATGGTGTTGGTAGTTGAAGTTCTGTTAGGAGCGCTTCAGAAGATGTATGAGATCACGTATATGTAGAAGATTACTAGCTTAATTCCATAACCAGAAAATTTCACACATTGCAAGAGGCCATTGCTTTCAAAATATAAATGTATCTTCTTCCTTCTAGTAGTTTGTGATGTCTCTAGCTTGAGGTCCCCCATAACCCCAAGTGGCACAGGGGTTTTCAACACAGGATGAGTCCAGCTCATATTCACTGTATTCCTGATCTAATCAAAGTACTAACTGAATAGTCACCATTTTGTCAGTCAAGCAGTGAAGTTGAGTATTATTCTCATTTACATTTCTAAAGCAACATAAAAATAACCCCTTTTAAATGGTACCCACTCACTTTCTCCTTATATGCTAACGAATGTCACAATTTCAGAGCCTGAGGAGAGATTTCCTGCAAAACACCTAAATGCCTTAAAGTTGCACGTGTTCACAATTCTGACTGCCAGGTTACAAACATGAATTGACTCCAGTTCCAAATCAATTCCACATCGATAAGTCTTTAGGGCAAACGACTAACACACATTGATTTTTAAAATTCTATAAATTATTTCAAGGCTTTAGAATATTCAGCATTAAAAATTACCATTTCATTTCAGGCTTTAGTGAAGCATAATGTGTATTTTTACCAGTATTAATCAACCCCAAAATCAACTTTCCTGTTCAAAAAATTTCTATCTTTTTCTGTTTGCTAAGATTGGAAAATTTCAATTCATTCTTGTAGTTACATTGATATCCAATACATTTAATTTCTTGATCTAAAGTAATGAATTGTGACTTGGTGTCATGACAGAATTAAGGCAACTAGGTAATTAATTTGAAGCCAACTACTCACTTTTGTTATGGTTTTTAATTAATGTTGTTGCATGTGTATAGCAGGAGACTGCTTTTATATAAAGATTATGTATTTTATATTTAAATTATTCAACTTTTGGTATTTACTTAGATTTTCTGTGTTGTGTATAAAAGCTTGCCAGTTTGAGCTTCAGTTAAAAAATATTTAGTGGCTCCCTAGTACCGTCATCAAGCCTACCAAAGGAATCAAAAAGAAAGATTCTTTCCCTGGAAAATTCTTCTTTCTTGGATTTCTTTCTCACTTTCCTCCTTCTTCCTTTACATCCTTAAAGGGGCTTACAAAAATGATCAATACATTATTTAAAAAGCAAAGGAAACAAGATGAAGAGATCAAAAGGGTTGGAAAATATAGTAAAGGCTTGTTAGAGCCATTGTACACACCTAGAGATCTTCTACACTTATTAGTGGTGATTATAAATTTGTCTCAGTTTCCTAGAAACCCTAGCAAAGGGCGGAAAATGCTACCATTTATATGATTCATAATCCTATAAGATGCTTTTCTGGTTGCTAATGAGAAACATTAATAAGAAAGCACAACAGTTATTTTGTAGAGAAGAAGCCGATCCTTAAATGAGGTTGTTCTTATTAAAGAGGGAAGAAGCCCCAGGGACTGCAGGGGCAGTGAAGCAAGAGGATAGAGAGCTCATGGGGCAGGGAGGTGAGTCAAGGGTAGGCAGAAGCTACCGTTAAAAAGAACCAAGATATAAAATAAACTTTTTCTCTGCTCAAAGCCTGGAGGCATTGTCTTGAGAAACCTCCAAGTGCAAGTTTATATACATATGGACTTTCCTTCACCTGTTTATCTCCTGTCTGAACATTGTACTCTCTGGAACTTAAAAAGAAATTGATTGAAAAAATTTCTTAGAAAGCAGAAACTTTCAAATTGTAATAAACAGCAAGAAAAAAGAGACAGAAACCTGAACTGCATTTAGCGATCACACTTGAACTGAGGAAAACCACGTGTCAGCCGGGAGAATCTGATAGTTAAACAACATCAAAAGCATGGCTGTTTCTGAAGTCAGGCATTAAGTGTTTTAGGGCTGAATTAAGTAGGGTGAGGCACCAGCAAGGCTCATTCCCCAAATACAAGCCAAAGATGTTCTACAGGGTATCTGCTGCAAAATCATCAAAGCCAGTGTTTCCATTTTTCTTTCTTCAACCCTTCAAAACAAAATGCAGCTGCCTCCTCTGGAGACTTGAGGAGGAAAAAACAGACCAATAAAACAGATCAGGTGGGTGTCAGATTGTCTGGAAAGAGCTGCCTGTTGACTGCTAAGTCGGCTGACACTATTTACCAAGGGACAGGACTCATCAGGAACTTGCCTCCCCAACCAGGGCCTGATTCACTGCCAGCTTTTCATCATGATTCAATCCATCCTGCATCAACTGCTTTCTCTGCTATGGAGACTCTTAAGAGGAAAATGCTTATAATGCTTCTCATATTGCTAAAATCAAGACCTAGTATGACTTTTCTTTAGTTTTACCTTATAGTTCACAGAGAACATAGCGCATTGTATGTATCTTACTATTAGAGAATTCTTTTTTTTTTTTTATTATACTTTAAGTTTTAGGGTACATGTGCACAATGTGCAGGTTAGTTACATATGTATACATGTGCCACGCTGGTGTGCGCCCCCATTAACTCGTCATTTAGCGTTAGGTATATCTCCTAATGCTATCCCTCCCCCCTCCCCCAACCCCACAACAGTCCCCAGAGTGTGATGTTCCCCTTCCTGTGTCCATGTGTTCTCATTGTTCAATTCCCATCTATGAGTGAGAACATGCGGTGTTTGGTTTTCTTTTATCATCGTATTAAATACTTTAGTTCAGTGATTGTCATCTAGCTACACAGTGAGATCCTTAAGCCCAGGAAATTGTCTCCCTCTTTCTGACACAAAGTGTAGGTGCTTAATTATTTTATAGTAAAGAAATAAAGGCAATCTACTGACAATTTCTTCCTGTGGTTGGCCATGATTGCATTTTCTAACTTTCCTGGAACTCCCAAAGTTCTTTTTTATGTCTAATCCTGGTCCTCCAGCATTTTTCATAGTAATTCTTTGAGCTTGTACACTGTAACTACTCCCAAATTACCTTTGATTATGTTAGCCAGAGTTAGTTTCTGATGTTTTTAGTCAAGGATGCTGACAGACACATTGTAGCAAGGACCAAGCTGAATTAGAAAACTCAATTAAATGACTCCAAACAAACAAAAATGAAGTGAGCAGTATGGCCGGACAAAATACTTAACTGTAAGACATTTTATTTAATAGAAAATGTCAACTAGGACCACTCTGTCTCTTGACATCTGGGGAAAATTGACTGGAGCCCCTCAATTCTACAGCTTGTGGAAGTCTAAAGCCTTCTCTGAGATTTCTGAAATCTCTCTAGGGCATTTACAGTCTCCTGCCATCCTGTTCCTTTTGGGTGTCCATTCTCACATAGGCATCCTCTCTTCCAAACCACATTTACCAACACAGGAATGTCAGACATCTCAGCAATGTATACATAGACCCACACACGAACATTCACATGCACATAAGTATTGAAACAAAATATCATATAAAAGAAGGCATTGCAGTTTTATGACCTTGAACAAGTTATTCAACCTCCTTATGTCTTAGTTGCCACATATTGTAAAATAGGGATAATAATGATATGGAGCTTGTAGGACTGCTTTAAAAATTAAATGGGATAATACTAGTTTATAGCCCATGCTGAGCTCACACATTCAACAAAAGAAACATTCAACATGAATTCATAGCCAAGCTAGAAAATTTTCCTGAGGGACTGAGTCCTCGGAGAAGTCAGCACACACATTAAAGAAAAAAAAAACAAAAAGATATGCAACTGTACTCTCAAAGTCCCTTACAACTAATGTTTTGCCCCTTCCCAAACAGAGCCCAGATTCTCCTTCTCTGAATCATGTCTCCTCCAAACTCCTCCCTTTTCCGTTCATTTTCTTCTATCTTCAGAGCAAGTAAAAGGATTCTTTTCCTGGGCTAGAAACCCAGGCTTTTCAATTCTCACCTTATGTAGGCACTTTTCCAAGTGGGGACATCCCTTATCAAAGAAGAATTTCTGGTTCATGCTTTTAAAATAATAAAATTTCTTCTTGCTAATTACACCTAGAAAAAGGGTGTCTAGACTTTAGTCATTTGCATAATACCCTTGTGATTTTTTTAACATTCCTTTATTAATTAATATAAAAATGCATAATATTTTTAAAAATAAACCTACATTTACATTTTAAATAAATTAATCATATAAGGAAATATTTTTCACTATTATAAGTGGCAAAATATTATTACTCATCCTAAGGAGGTAACCTCAAAATAAACATTTAATTTTAAAATAAAAATATTGTTGGCATACCACCTAAATTCATTATGTATTCCTAACAATTCATGCGTCACAATTTGGTAAATGTGAGCCTAAAAACATCTTTTATTATGGACATTCAAAGGCTGTACTGAGAGGACATGAGGGAAAGTCTGTGGCATTTGCCTGTTATTAATATTGTGGATAGAGAGGGGGAGTGGGTGAGGAGAAACATATGTTGATGGGATCTGGTTAGAAAACTGACAGAGAAGATGGTCCAAAGACAAGATTCTGGGGTGTGATATCATCTTGCATCCTGCACTATTGTTCCACAGCACCCAGGAGAATGGCTAATGTCCATTTAATCAAATTGTATTCTGCTGTTAGAATCTAATGCTGCTATAAATAAATGTTTAAAAGCTAGAAATGTTACAGCTCATAATATCTGAATTATTCCCCCAAAAGTACATTTTAACCAACTGATCCAGTTTGATACAGTGTCTGAAATTTAAAACAATTTTATAATGTGTCACCATTGATATTGCTCACTCTGGCCTTTTAATTAACAAAAATAAAATTGAGATTCTCTGCATTTCACTCTGCTTTCTCTGGGCAGATAATTTCACAAACTTTAGAGGAAAATTAAAGACCTGGCACCAGGTCTGGCACCAGCCTAAATAATCTATGTTAATGCCCTAAGACTCTGAACCAAGTCAGTACATCTGGGAAATAACAAAGTCCACACACTTTTATTGAGAGTGTAAGATGTTTTATTGCTAAAAATACAGTCTCTTTGTATATCTATATGTATTAGAACACAACCTTATTTGAAATATATATATTGCAACAATGACAAACTGATCAACATCTCTTTATTAAATACCCACCATGTACCAGGGATTTTGCCAGGGATCATGAAACACATTCTACCCTCAAGAAATTCCCTGGTTGGGGTGACAGTACATCTTGGCAACTCAAGTCATATTACACTAGAGTTTCTGTCAAGATATTTGACAGCTCCTTTTGTGATAGTTTTCTACTATGTCAAACACAGAGGCACAAGGCCCCTGATCTATACCTGAAATATACTTTTCTAGAGGTCTCGAGTGAATGAAAAACAGTTCTTGTGATTACAGCAAGAATGTATTTTTTAGGATGTATTCCGGCTACTGATATCTATGGATAATTCTCAGCCTCAAATGCCAATTCATAACATTTAGGCCTTATTGAATACACTTTTCTTTGTACTATTTGATTGTGCCAAATAAAGCAATCTTTTCGAAAAGAAAATCTTCCCTAGGAGTCAGACTATTATTTCGTCTCCAAGGCTTGCAGAAAATTACAGGAAAACAAATCAAAACGAAACAAAAACCATTTAGCTTTATGTAACTATACCATGCAACCATTATGTCACATAATATAATAACCTAGTTGAGAAAAGAAGTGGACAAACTAGAACCTGCTATAAAAAGCAACGTGAGTTTGTCTCAAGTTTAGATATACAGATAGATATTCTTAAGCTATTTTTACCCCTACTTAAATACATCTTTCTTCCTATTACAGAGATGAATATCTATTTTCAAACATCGTCTCCATAATGCAGACTTTTAGTATAGGAAGCTGGAAATGTTTACAGCCATATTACGTTTTTCATTTAAACAGAAATGACAAAACACTAATAATCAAACAGTACCGTGAACATGATTATATATGAAACATCAAAGAAAATCCACATCCATTAACTTTATAACTCTACAACAACATATTTTTAGAGTCTTCATAGCAGAAATGTTCTCAGTTTACAACACAATATGTACAGAAAGGTAACATACCTCACATTAGCATCAAGTTTGTCCATTACAGGAAATAAGCATGAGTGAGCTGGATTTCAATGCCCACAGGGTCCTAAAATGGGGGAAGTAAAAAGATGTTATAAAAGAAAGTAGCATTGAAAAATACAAGTCCTTGTTTTAAAAAACTCAAATAACTATTGCTTCCTATTATGACTTGTTTTGTAGAAATATTTAATAAACAATACTAAAGCAAAAAGCTTTTGGCATATTGAGGTATGGTACAGCCGAGTGTCACAAAAGGTTTATTTACACCCTACTGATCGCTTTGTGATTAAAACATATGGGTGCTTCTTTTTGCTCCATTTATTGTTATTTTTGTTCTTTCCAGAAACATGGCTTATTTTTATGATCTGCATTAGGACAGTAACTAGTGAAGATAGGTAGCTACATTCTTATGCTTAAAATAGTATATTGCCCAAAATGGCCATTTCGTTCCCATGAGGATTTTTAAAAAATGTTTAAATAATTTTAAGGGTAGGAAATCACAGATTCTTTTGAGAATCTAGTAAAGTCTTGAGAACTGTCTGCCCAGAAAAAAATAGATACGCATGCACACACATGCACACTTTCTAGAGAGTCCATGATTCCTTGAACTCAGGAATCCAGGAATCCCAGGCCCGTCCAGGAACCCCAGGCTAAGAATTCCCAATCGAAGGAGAGTTAACTTCAAATTACCAAAGTTCCTCTATCACAGACCCTCAGAAGACCTCACACTCTTTAATGGATGGGCATTCACTGATGTCCACAAAATCAACCCTCTTTACTAATTGTTCAGTTCCGTTTTTGCATTTTTATATCTTCATCACATCTGTTCCACAGCATGATGAATCAGTGAGCGTAGGGGCAGGGTCCGGCTGTCTCTTCCAGGGTCACCATGAGCAAGTCCCTTTTCCTTCTGAGCATCATCATTCACTTCTTAGTAAAGAGAAGAGATTGGAAAAAAATAATCTCTGAGTTCACGCTTAGCTCTGATATTCTATAGTTCTGTTTGCTAGTTTTCTAGTTGAATCTTACCAAGAAGAACCTGGAAATCTGTTTATCTACATAAAAGAACCATGAAACTCAGCCTGGGCCCTTGGACACCTTGGCCAGGGTGAGCTAAACAGATGTGGCTGGCAGCCACGAAGAGAATGGCAGATCACTAGATATGGAAAGGACCTCGACTCTCTGTGTTTTTCGATGTTTGTTTCTTAGATCCTCTAAACTTAACAGGAGCTCCCATGGGCATTTCTGGGCCTGGGGCAGGCATGGGGAAGGCTCCACCTGCAGGACTCTGAGCCCCCTCCCCTAATCTGAAGCAAAGTAGCTCTGTCCACATCTGTCTGTTTTATATTTTGAATGTAGAATAATATTTTGCTGGAACTATACAAGTACAAAGCCCTAACTATCGAAGTGACAGGTCTCAATCCTCTTTCCTTGTCTATCTAAAATTTTTCCTGAGAGGATCACATCCATCTGGTGGCTGAAAATACAGTACAATTACAATACTATTCACTGTAGACTCCCAAAATTTTATCCCTACGTTGAGACTTTCCCAGATGTAGACAGTGCCCATCCAGCATCTCAAGATGGATGATTAAAAAGCATTTCAAACTAAACTCTTCCTTTCTCATCTCCAACACAAAAACCGGCTCTTCCCCAGTGTTCTCCATCTCAGTAAATGGCCCACCATTTACCCAGTGGTTCAGACCAAAAAAACTTCTTCTCATACCCTAAGACCAAACCATCAGCAAACTCATTCTCTCTACTTTGAAAATGATTCCTGGCCAGGGGCGGTGGCTCATGCCTATAATCCCAACACTTTGGGAGGCCTAGGTGAGCAGATCGCTTGAGCCCAGGAGTTTGAGACCAGCCTGGGCAACATGGCAAAACCCCATCTCTACAAAAAATTCGATGGGCATGGTGACATATGCCTGTATTTCCAGCTACCTGGGGGGCTGAGGTGGGAGGATCGCCTGAGCCCAGGAGGTTGAGGCTGCTGTGAGCCAAGATCACTCTACTGTACTCCAGCCTGGGTGACAAAGTGAGACCCTGTCTCAAGAAAAAGAAAGAAAGAAAAAAAGTAAAAGAAAGGAAGAAAATTATTCCTACCCCTGACCCTTCTCATCACCTCTGGACCCAGCACCTGGGTCCAAGCCACCAATTTCTTTCTCTGAATTACTCACCCACACCCCCAATCTGTCTCCTGCCAGAACGATATTTTTTAAATGTAAGTCAGGTCATTTCTTGCTTGCATAAAATTCTAGTGGCTTCCTATCACACTTAGAATACAATCCAAATTCCTTATCATAGCTAACCAGACCTTACATGATCTGGCCCTCACTCTTCTCCAAACTCAATTGTAGCCATGCCCCTCCCCTTCCCCACGCACCAGCTCACTGGTTTTGCTGCTTTCCTGGGCCGTAACTGTAGGTTCCCATCTCAGGGCCTTTTCACTTTGTCTCTTTTCCCTGGAATGTGACCATGTAGATTACTCTCTCACTTCCTTAGGGGTGCCGCTCAAATATCACTTCCTCAGACAGGTCTTCTCTCAACACCTAACTACAATTTCACACCCCATTTTCTAAAAATGTCTATCCTCTTTCTCTGTTCTATTTTTTTCTTCCCAGTATATATATATATATAGTCAATTGCTTCTTTATTTGTGATCTGTCTTGCTCACTAGAATATAAATTTCAAGAGGGCGTAGGACACTGTCTTGATCACTGTGACATCTTCAGTGCCCTAGAGAAATGCCTGGTATATTGTGTCCTCATCATAGATATTTATTGAGTCAACTAAGTAGTTCATTAGTTTTGCAAATGAGAAAACTGAGGCTTAGGAGTTTTTGACTTTCGTACTGGGAGGAAGGGGACCATCCCAGAATAGAATATTGTAATTTAAAGAATAGCAGAAGTATTATATCTTAATTAGTTACCCTTTACTATGTGTTAATAAGTACCAGACATTGCCCTTTTTCTCCTCCTCCAACCTTTGAGTCCAACCTCCGAGTCCAACCTCCATCCTATAGATGAAGAGACTGAGGGTCAGAGAGGTTAATTGAATTGCCAAAGTCATACACAGCAGCACTTGACCAATCTGGGAATAGAATTCATGGCTATGAATTCCAAAACTCGAGCTTTAGCTTACATCATTCTTGTCATCTTATTATACGTCCTCCCACTGGAGCAACAGAGTATCCTGATGAAAGTGAACATTCACTATAATTTTCTGCTGTCCATCCATCTATTTCATCTTTCTCTGAGAATAATGTCTTGATTTTCCTTACTGGAACCACCCCTTCCCTTCTCCAATCCCTAGCTCCAGTGATGAACACATAAGCAGGGTTGGTCAATCAGAATAGTCCATTCCTGGCAACAAGAATCCCTTAGCTTACTGGCTGGACCAGGGAAAGCCAGTCCTAGAATTTTTGCTAGAAAGACTCTATCTTTCCTCTGGTGTTGTCAGACAGTTTGAAGCTGCTGGTGGCCATCATTGCCACCCCATGGGAGGAGCCTGTCTGAGAAGAAAACTAACCCAAAGGAAGGCAGAGCCACAACACAGGGAATGCCAGTGTCCTGACTACATAATTTGAGGCTTAAGATCCAGCAGTGTCTTAAGATAATTTTACACTTGAATGTCCTAATTACTAGAGCCAACAAATTCTTTTTGCCTCCTTAAGCCAGTTTGAGTTGTGTTCCAGTCAGCAAGCAAATGAACGCTGAGTAATATACAATAAAGTCAATATTGTATTGTTTTGCAGATTAAAAGGAAGAAAAGCTGGGTAGTTTCGGCTTTAAAAGCCATTAAAACCTAAAGTTTGTATCATTAAAACTGCATATGAAAATGTTACAACACAAGGAAAATCTTATATATTCATAGCATATAGATTGTTACATTTTTTGCACTGAAACCCAATGAGCAAATT
This sequence comes from Gorilla gorilla gorilla, assembly GCF_029281585.2. Lineage (NCBI taxonomy): Eukaryota > Metazoa > Chordata > Mammalia > Primates > Hominidae > Gorilla > Gorilla gorilla. The sequence goes on from NC_073228.2 coordinate 152,496,178, forward strand.
TAAAATGATTGCCTTTCAACAAACCAGTGAGATAGCATGCATTTTATCAGAGAGAAAGGAACAGAGGAAGGAGGAGTTGATGATTAGTACCTATCCTAATTTGATTAATTGATTATGCCTGACTATTTTCTGCAGGACTCACCAGGGAGAACTAATCAGAGCCATGATTATAGGAACATCTCTTGCTGGGAAGATTGCATAGGGTGAAGGGGATGTGGAAGGAACCAGTGCTTTTATCTTGAATACTTATATTTCTGGCTTCTTCACAAAACACTGCCTAGCTAATTAAAAACACAATCAACTCAGAGCATCTCCTATGCTCAGGTGCAAGTTGTGTCACTTCTAAAAATTCTGCCAATTCAAATCCATTAAGACCTGGTGTGTATGTGTGTGGGGGTGTGAGTGTGTTTTAATGACAGTCACGCTGTACTCTACCATCTGGACTAAGGTACAAGAAATGATACCCTCCATACTAATCCCCTTCGGAGAAACAGTCCTAGATCATCGGAAAAAGATCATGGCAAGTTCTGGAAAAGGGATGGGTGAGGAGTCAAGCAAACTCTTCTACCAATGTGAGGTACAAATGCATGTCTCAATAGTCTCTCATGACCATGCATGACAAGCTCAAACCACTGGAATTACTCAAAACATTTTATCCATCACAAAAGTAAAATTGCAGCAACATATAACTCTATCAGATTCCCTTGATCTTCTTTTTCTTGATGGATATATTCAGAATCTGATTTTTCCTTATAAGACTAGGAGGAGGAGGAAGAGCTTATCTTATTTATGCCACTCAATACCATTCCAACCCTTGGTTTTCTGGCTTTACAAGTTTTAAGGGCAAACCCCAAAGGTAAGTGCATCCCATCTTTACCCTCGTTTTTGATTCAGAATTCTCTGAAATATTGCTGTGGAACAGTCATTAATGGTTAACAGAAGGTGTGTAGTTGCATCTCTATTATAAGAAGTGTGAGCACAGGGTTCACATGTGAATAGTCCCCACCTACTGGAATGAAATATCGATTTAGTTTGGTACAGTGCCAACATCTGCAAACCTGGAGCTATGTCATAACCTCGGCTTGCTTTGCTCCACTTTGTTTTGTTTTCTCTGGTTTTGGTTGCATGGATGGATATTCATGCATAACTATGCTTGGATTGACCACGTTTCTTTATAGACTATGCCTACATGGGTTAAATCAAAAGACATATCCCAATACCCTTCTTTTGGGACAAGTGTCAGGAGTAAGTAAAACATTATTATGTTAATAGCCAAATCAAGGGTGGGAGCCTGACATAATGGAATAATTGATTATGGCCCAGTGGAGGGGGAGTCACTGGACCTAGGCCCTCCACCTGACCCTGCTACTGTCTTATTCTTAAGCAAGTCTATTCACTATTCATGATCTCAGTTTTCCCAATTGCAGAATGGAATGGGGCAGAGGATGAACCCAAGGGAGAAATGTCAAGTAATTAGAACTTCTCTAAAGTTACAGGAAACTTGTAGAATGTCTCAAACAGGTTCCATAGGTAGAATAAAAGTTAGAGAAATGTGTAAGGCCAGATATTGGATAAGAATTACCTATCCAAAGGCTTGTTGTTGACTTTGTCACCTCACTGCTATAACCTACTACCCGCCATATGCACTAAAACACACAATCCCATCAGGATCACACAAGCAAGCAACCCGCAAGCAGTCTTACAAATTCCATGATGATCGTGATTTCCTAGTACTCCAAACTCTCTTGACCTTCAGTATGAAAAAATTATCGAATCATCTGAAAACTTGCAACAAAGAAAATACTCTCACTAAATGGAAGAAAAGAATCCTCTCCTTGGCTATTTACTTGGATTTTGTTTTCTGGGAAACATTCAGAATTTATAGGATGCTGTCCTGGCAATTTTTTTTAACCTTAATCAGCTGATACATTCTCTTTAAAAGAATTTCTGCCTATAAATTAGTCCCTCACCAAAAAAAACATATTGTTTACCTAGAGCTCTAAATTGCAGTGTACAGGTGAAAATGTGTACAAACGATTTTTAAAAAAAGAAGCCTGTGTTTCACATGCTGGATCTTATTAGCGCTGGTAGTAAAAATGTCATTTGAACTAAGTCATTTAGAAAGATTTAGTCCTAAATAAAAAGTTTATAGCCGTTTCATTTGCATAACTGAATATCCAATACGGACGCCAATTCCATTATAATTGAAATACACCTATACTGATACGTACAATTAGGATGCAAAATGTTTTTAACTTTTTTAAAAGTAAATACACGTTTCTCAGCTGGGTAAATAAACATATTACAGCTGGTAAGTTTAGCATCTTTGTCAAAAAACTGTTATATAAAACAGCCCTTAACCAACTAAAGGATATTTAAAAGGCATACCCAACCAACCTTTTGTTAAAAGGAATGGATTACAGGAAAAATAAAGGGGTAACATACACTTCCATTTCATGTTGTGCTGAATGGGATATATCTAGTGTTTCTAGAAATCAGGTTTTTTTTTTTCCCAAAGGCAGAGATTTTTTTCCCCCAAAGAATACAATGAGATCCCAAGAAAACAGGACCAATTAAGTGTGAATCTGGGAATTTTGTGGGAAAAAAAGAGAAGATTCAGTCATTAACTTATGTGCTTTTGGAATCACTTGATTAACATTTCACTTGATATTTGACCACAAATTCTATGAGAAAAGAGATATAGTACGTGATCAGCAAGCACCTGAGAATAAATGGCATGGCATAATCTGAAAGTTCTACTTGATAATTAGAGAAGGAATAATTAGCCTTGTCTTTGTGGCTCCAGAGGAGAAATGGGTGCAAGGCTCACGAGGAGTTTGAGACTCACTGTGAGGTAGATTATTTCAATCATCGGTGCTGTCCAATTATTGATCTGGTGCCTTGGCAAGCGAAAGGATCCACCTCAGTAGGAGGCTTAGAGGCCAGAAAGCCATCAGATAGTCACGTTTGAGGGAAAGAAACAAACCTTGGATGATTCTGAATTCTGAGGAAATCCAGGAATGCAATGAGAACAGAACTAACTAAGGGGCTGTTTACTGCAGAGCAATGGTTCTCAAGTTTAGGCATGTGTAAGAATCACCTGGAGGCTTGTAAAAATGAAAAGCCTGGACCCTACCCCAAGTTTCTGATGTAGTAGATTTAGAATGGAGAATCTACATTTTAACAAATTCACAGATATTACTGTTGCTGGTGGTTCAGGGACCACTCTTTGAGAACCACCACAGCAAAACAGCAATTCTCCAAGTGTGGTTCACATCCCCCGGGGAAAGAATACGTTCTTATGCAGTAGGTGTCTAGAGCATTAAATACTCATCAGGTCGTATGTTAAAAAATGTGCTCCCTTTTCATTTTCTGTTTTAGTTATTGTTGTTTATGTTGACTAAAAGGATTCAAATAGGTGCTAGTTTTTCTATGAAAACCCTCCTGTTATTTCTTAATCTCTCTTTTTAAAGGAAGAATAGGTCTCAAGCTCACAATTTTTTTTTTTTTTTTGCTGGAAATACTATTGTCTTAGTTGGGACCCCAAGAAGCAGATCTCATGATAAGGACTAAATGCACATTGTTAATTTGGCAGGTGCCAGTACACTGATAGGGGAATAATAATATAAAAAATGGAATAAGACACAGTCAATAAGATGTGTGTTATTAAGCCACTGAAGCTTAATCTCACAGGGAAGCTTTGGGAAATGGTGTAAAACATATGCCTCAGAATTCTTCCAGACAAGGGGATAGGAAGGTGGGATGTGGATACTCCTGCACCCACAATTTGTTGGTTAGAGCTATCCACAGTGGAACTTGGATTCTCAGGCACCTCCAATTTATTGTGCTTGTGTGCAAAGGGGATTCCAGTAGACTGAGAGCAGCCCTCCAAAAATGTTTCAGGTCCACCATTGGAAGTCTGATGGCTTACAGAGAAATGGTCAGGGGATCTGCAGGGAAATGAAGCAACACCAACATTGTCTGTTCCAGCTATTTAGCTGAAATCTAATATGAATACATTGTTCTTGGTATATTGTATTTGTTTTTACAGTTTTCTTCTATTTCTTGCAATTGGTACTGGTTTTCACTTTCATTTTTGTTTCTTTATAAAATAAATTTATTTAAGGAAAGCTAATTGATCTAAAGAACAATGTCACACAGTTAATGTTCCAGATGGTACGAAAAGGTGGCAAGAATCACGAAGGAGTAGAATTCAAATGGCTGAAGTTTGAGAAATGCAGGCATAATGGTTCAAGTGGGAGGTGGCACTTTTTTCTGTAAATGGTTATTTACCAAATATTTTAGGCTTTCAAGAGCATAAGGTCACTGTCACAACTACTCAACTCTGCTGTGTAGTATGAAAACAGCCATTAACAATACATAAATGATGGACATGGCTGTGTTCCAATAAAACTAAATACATGGACATAGAAATTTGAATTTTATATAATTTACACTTGTCACAAAATATTATTCTCCTTTTGATTTTCTTGAACAATTAAAAAATGTAAACATCTTCTTTTTTTTGCTTGCAAGCCACACAAAAACAGGCAGTGGGCCAGATAGTTTGCCAACCCCTGATTCAAACCACAACCCTGGAATCTGTCCTAGTTCTATTAACTACCAGTATGACCTTGGGCAAATTACTTGACTTTTCTTAGCCTCAGCAGCCTCATCTGTATAATGGAGATAAACATACCAAAAACATCACAAGGTTGATGCAAAATTTAAAAATAGAAAATGAATACTCACAAACCAGGTGCTCAGTGAGTTCACAGTATGACGTTAACCAGCTGTTGTAATAAGGTGGATTCCAGCTTTCCTGTGCCCCTATCATTGGAGGGTAGATATTTCCTACTCTGCTTCTTCACAAAGGCAGCTGTGTACCTAGTGGCCCATCTCCCCTACTTTCGGATGTGGCTACAGAAATTATTCCTCTTCTCTATAGGATAAGCCTCTGAAGGCTGAGCCTGAAAATGCCCAAAGGTTCTTATCATTACTGATTTCAGAGGTCTGGAATTGGGAGCAGGTCAAATCAAAATTTGCATTTCATCTAAATTAACTCTTTACAACTAGTATTTTGAATCTTACAGAATTATGCTGTTGACAGCAGTGGTTCTCAAACATTAGTATATCTAAAAATCACATGGAAAACTGTAGATTCAGGCACTGCCACATTCAAAGCATTTCTGAATCATAAATGCCCGAGTGATTCTGATAAAAATGATTCCTGGAGAGCAGTTCAGGAGACACTGGAAGGATGGAGTGCAATCTGTCCAGGTGAGCATACCCTTCTGAAATCCTCTTTAATGATTTTTCTGTATCTGTTTAAATGCCTCATTGGCTGAGAGACCTGGATTATAGTATTTGCTCTGCATGCCAAGAGAAAGGTTTCTGCAGGCATGTTTACCTCTGCTGTCCTCACTCTGTGCTATTTCTTCTGAACCTCCTGGATTAGGAAACCATTTATACAGAATTCTCCATTTCAGATATCATGTGCTAATGATCATATCCAATTAAACATGCCAGTGCAATCTCAAAAGACATAGGCTATTTACAGCCTCTTAGATGAAAATTCTTAAGCAAAATCTACATTTTTCCTAGACTAATAAAATATCACCTCCCCAAAGGCTGCTGTCTACAATCTCCTACCAAAAGTTTCTAAACCAACCCCTGGAGCAAAAAATAAAACTATACCCATAGATTTTAGAGGGGTCCATTTAACACAGAAGAAAGGGATCCTGGGGAAGAAGCAGAAGGAGAGCAATGGCACATTTTTATAACAGACCAAGAACCTAACCCTTCACGTGCATTACTTCATTCACCTTCACATCACGCTATCAGGAGGTTCTACAATTATTCTCATTTCACAGATGAAGAAACTGAGGCATAGGAAAGAGAAGCTGCCCAAAGCAATTCCAGACCAGAGTCCAGAGTTTTAACTACTAAGTTATCCCACAAACAACAACAACAAAAAACCCAGATCTCAATGATCCCCTATCTCAGCTCTCCCAGCTTAATTTACTATTACTTATTTAGCTTCTCGAAGCTTCCAGAATGTCTACCAGCACTTGAAAGACAATACATTTTTAACTAAGGCTCAATTTTGCTTTTGGCATCATGTGACTTTGAGCTCCTCACTTTGCCCCAGGTTTATCGCTGTTCAGTGTGGTTAAAACATCCAGCCCACCTGTCTTATAGACCTGCTACTACTCATGAAGTTCAAATAAGATAACTTCTGTGAAAGTCCTCTGAAAAATGCAAAAAGTTATCCAAAATGGTAATTTCTCTGTCTGTCATTTTCATAAATTATTTTGAAATGTTGAGAAGGAAGAAAGAGTGCATGCATTTTATGAAATCATCTGTGTCAAAAATCAGATTTTCCAGAGATCTAAGGTAGATTGTAAAATGCCAAAACTGCCGATCTTTGGGGGAGCAAAGAAACTCTATTACTTGGAAGGTGGACTATTTTTTGTGGCTCAATGTAATGGAAATTCCCAGAGCTTGAGAATCAGATGACCTGGGCACTAGACATTGCCCTGCCACTACCTGAACTTTAGTGAGTCTTTCCCTCTCCCCTTACAGGGGAGACAAAGCTGCTTAGTGGTTAATAAGGTGGTTAGGGCCGGGGGTGGTGGCTCACGCCTGTAATCCCAGCACTTTGGGTGGCCGAGGCTGGCAGATCACCTGAGGTCGGGAGTTCGAGACCAGCCTGGCCAACATGGTGAAACCCTGTCTCTACTAAAAGTACAAAAATTAGCCGGGCGTGGTGTTGCACGCCTGTAGTCCCAGCTACTCGGGCGGCTGAAGCAGAAGAATCGCTTGAACCCCGGAGGCGAAGGTTTCAGTGAGCTGAGATTGCACCACTGCACTCCAGCCTCGCTGACAGAGCGAGACTCCATCTCAAAAACAAAACAAAACAAAAGAAGAAGGTGGTTTGGGGATTCAGACTGCCAGTGTTAAGTCCCAGCCCAATTACCACCTCATGAGTGACCTTGGACAGGTCAGGTCACCTGTGTTGGTTTGTTTCCTCAGCATAAAAATAAGAATAAGAAACAACAACTTTGCAATTGTCCAAAGAATGGATTGGTGAATAGATAGACAGAAATATGACAAAGCAACTGTGGTAAAATGATAATTATAGCATCTTTTTGGTGACCATACGAGTGTTCACTATATAGTTCTTTCAACTTTTCCCTTAAGTATCTATTTTCATAATAAAATACTGGAAAATAAGCCTCAAAAAGGGCAACAACAAAGTTTTTAGAAAAGTTAAATGAGACACAGAGCTCTCAGCAATGCTCATGGAAGGTGCTTGGCAATAGCAATGATGATCTACTGTGCAGGTAGAAGATGGGATACAATCTGTGAGTTAGAGTCGTGCTAGGTGAACAGATGTGACAAACATGAGCAGAATGAGAAGCCAGGCCACATGACACAGAAACCAGGTGGACAAAGAGGAGCCAGGATGTGCCCACTGAAGCATCAGAGTCCAAGAGAGGTGCACGAATGGAAGGATCGGGATGTTGTGTCTGGGTTGCCCAATGTGCAGGAACCTCAAAAAGAAAGGCAGATTGTCTCTATTACAAGCCACAGTATGTGATTCTCCATCCAACATCCCTTTCAGAGAAGAAAAATACTGGTCTTGAAGTCAAATCTGAGTTTAAATCCTGTCTTTGCCATACTAGTTGTGTGATAGGAGGGGACATTTATTCAGGCATCCACTACACCACTTGCCATTGGAAAAATTTACCGCAACCACAAGGATGAGCCCGTGGCAACTATACTTCTGCTACGACTTCTTGGTCATAAACAATTGAGCCAATCAGATTCTCTTTCTTGAGAGTCTGAACTAAGAGAACAGACTCCTGGGAATGTGTCAAACTAATGGCAGAGCAATGTGGAAAGGGTCATGAACTCCAGGAGCTGAGTTTTCTAGAATTGACTGTTTTCCCATCCTTCCTGGAGCCAAGTTCCTTAACTCCACTATAAAAGCACTATTGTTTTTTCACTAAATCCTAATTTTTTGTTTAAGTAGCCAGTGTTGGCTTTTATTATGTATAGCCAATAAATACATTTACTAATACACCTAGCCTTCTAACTAATACAAAAGTTTTCTTAAAGTGTCTAGGCCTTAGTTTTCTCATCTGTAGATGAGAGAGACAATACTTCTCTCAGGAGTTGATAGAAAAATCAAAGACTAGGTGTGCAAAACATACATATGATAAATATTCAATAAACATTATTTAAATTAAATCTGAGTTTCAGAACAGATCTTTCTGAGTAAGTGCTTAGAGACACCTTGCTTGGATGGGGAATGTGTGATCATGAAAAAAAAAAGAAGCTAATATTCAAGAAGAAGGAAGGAGTTCATTGAATTTGAAATTTGGTTTTAAAAGAAACTTTCTGATTGAAATATCAAAAATCAAATTAATTCTACATAAATATGCAGACTTAAATTTCTGTTGGGTTTCTCCATAGTGCTAATGTGGATTTGAAAGGGGAAGAAATACAAACTCGATGGACAGATAATATATTTTTCTTAACTTAGACTCTTCAGAATTTATCTGGCAGTAGACAAGATATTAAAGGACTTTTGATATGGATTACTCTGTAAGTAATGAGGAATTTTGTCATCCAAATTAAGGTAGCAGTGGGGGTAGGTGGAGACAAGGAACATGACAAGATCTAAGACCAGAATTAATTCAACCTAGAAGTACAATTGCTGAGAAAAAGCAAAGGTTTTTCTGAAACTCAAAATAAGAGGCAAAGCTTAGATGCTTAGTAAGAAATGTCAATTCATCCCTAGTAATTATTGACCTTTCAGTCTTGTTCCACTCATTGATTCTCATTAATCCAAATGTTTAGTTATCTTAAAATCAGATATATTTTCATTCTAAAAATCCAGGTGGCTGGATTGTTAGTTTCATTTTTGTTCTTTAGGTCTTAACCCAATAGTTCTCAAATAGTGGTCTCAAGACCAGGAACAACATCATCACCTGTGAACCTATTAGAAATGTAAATTCTCAGATCTCAACCTAGGTGAATCAGAAACTTTGGGAGTGAGGACCAGCAATTTGTGTATTTTTTTTAAGTTTTAGTTTGTAATTTTTGTGGGTACATAGTAGGGTACATGAGATGTTTTTATACAGATATGCAATGTGTAATAATCACATCATGATCATGTAAAATGGGGTATTCATCCCCTCAGCCATTTATCCTTTGTGTTACAAACAATCCAGTTATTCTGTTGCTCATGAAAGTTTGAGAAGCACTCTCTTAACCAATCAAGAGGCTGGTGAAGCCAGTGATCTATCATTTATTCACTGGCAGTTACCAAACCTGTGAACTTGTTGATATAGCACTTAAAAAAAAATAGTCAACCTTCTCAGACGTGCCTTAGACTTGCAAGCATATTAGTAATTGGTAAATGGTAAGGCAGTCATTCTTACTCAGACTATACTTAAGGCTAGCCCTATGAATAAGTCTATTTGGTAGCCATTTACATTGTATTTCCCTCTGTGCAAATCTGTACTACTTTCTACTGTCTCAATAGTATAAAAAAGTCAACAGCATGCAGAATGGAGGAATCAAAGGGCAAACCAAGAAGAATAAAGACAGAGTTTTTTTTAAAAAAAATGGCGACTTTAATTTTGACAAAAGAAGAAATTTTAGATTGACAGTAAGGAGAAGTTAATGGAAAAATAAAGGTATAATTCATTGTTCCTTCTTCCATCCTTCCTCTCCCCTGCACCTCCCCACTTTTCCATTACCCAACCCTGCCACCACCCCTTTCACTCTGCATATGCCTTTGAGCTATTTCTGAATAACAGAGAGGGGGCAAAGTCATAAAAATGAGAGAAATCACATTTCAGCTGAACACAACTCACAACCTTATAGTCTCTAGCCTGTTTTCTAGAGGCAGACTTGGATATACAACTGGGCTTGAGGATATCTAAGCTCTTTTCTACCCTGTAACACCAAGATCCCATTCATGCAAGGCACTATAATATGGAGGTTCAGAGCATGAACTCTGGAATCAGACAACACACAATTTCATCCCAGCTTCACTACTCCACAGCTGAGAGAACTTGGGCACATTATTTTACCTCTCTAAGGTTGAGTTACCGCATTGCTAAAATGAGAGTAACAGACGCATCTCTTTCATAGGATTCTTAATGAAGATTAAATAAGATCATTCTCATTAAGCATTTAGAACAGTGTCTGGCACATATCAAGGTCTAGATTAATGTGAGCTATTAAGATTATTATTATATTGCCTTCCAAATGCTTCTCAACCTTCAGCAGCATGTTGAGCATTCCCAGGCATAGCAACAAGGCAGTGAAAAGCAAGAGGGATAAAGGTAAATGTGTGAGGATGGTAAAGTTGGAAGGGGGTGGGAAGGCAGCTAGCACCACAGGAATTCATCTATTTATTTAAAAACTTTGTTGTAGGATGTTGCTGTACAAGGTTACAGGACTCATGCTTGAATTACAGCAGTGGTTTTCAACTGGAGTGATAGGAGGAGGGGTACTTTGCCCACCCACCCCGCGGGACATTTAGCAATGCCTAGAGAAATTTCTGGTTGTCCCAAGTAGGGGTTGCTGCTGGCATCTAATGAGTGCCAGAGATGCTGCTGAACATTCTATGATGCAGAGCACAGTCCTCACAACAACGAACCATCTAGCTCAAAATTCCAGTAGTGCCAAGAAATCCTGAACTACTGCATGCTGTGAAGTTACCTTAATAATATTATTGAATATTATTGAATAATATTGAATATTATTGAATAATATTATTGAATAAAAATATTCAATAATAATATTGAATATTTTTCAATATTCAAAAAGGCAATGATATGGAAGACTGAATTTTCATATCAACAAATTGATCAGTTAAATATCAGAAGGTAATCATAAGAAATTAGGTGAAATGTTTCTTGCTACAACCAAGAACATCAGTGGCAATCAGAGAATTCTAGCATTGAAAGAATCCTTGGAAATGATCTAGTGGCTAGATTCTAGTTGAAATCATTCATCACATTTCACAGGTGAAGAAACTAAGACTTAGAAAGGCAAAGAAACTTGATCTATGTCACTCAATGATGCTATAGTCATTATCCAGATTCTTCTAAAAAACTAATTTAACTTGTCAGACAGTGATAATATCAAAGGTGTTCAATTCATGTATTTGCTTTGCATTTTTTCAGTGATCATAGTCTATATCTATTCCTATCTCCAGAAATTCCCAAGTAAGGGTCTTACCTGATAAGGTGGTAGCAGTGGGAATAAAAAGAAAAGCAAAATAGATTTAAGAGGTATTGAGGGAAAAACAGATAAAACCTGCCTATAGACGAAAACTATGGCAGCTACTGATGAAGGAAGAGGAGGAATAAAAAGGTGACTTCAGTTCCCAGCCTGGGTGATGTAGAGGATGGTGGTGTTCAATAACAGGTGGAAAAATCAGGAGGCGTCTTGGGGTAGCAGGATGCTTATGTTGGGTTTCAGGTGCTGTCCTTTAGTCTGTGAAGTTGGGGAAGGAGATGAGGAGATGAACAGAATCAGGGAGGTCCAGAAGAGCAGGGTGAAAGAATATACATTTGATTTGTTGGCTTCAAGGATGCTTTTGCCCCTACAGGGAACAGCATCAGAACTGAAATCCAGATAACTCAGAGGAACCAGAGACACTACTGTCCTCTGGGCCCTGGGGCCTCCTTCTGCTCGATATGAACTGAACTAAATGCTCCCTGAAGCTCCTGCTAGCTTCAGTGAGCTACAGTTCTCCTGGCATTTAAATGATGACTGTGGCTCTCCTCTATAATAATAATTATAATAAGGATATTTCCCACAGGAGGGAATGATGCAAACATAAGAGAGATTTTAAGATGAGAATGCAGGAGGAAAATAAACATGATTAAGAAATGACTTGCTAACGCTGCAAAACCTGTTTACTTTTTACTAATTTTTTTCCTGACACTTGTATATTTCCTAGGTGAGAGCTGCTCTTCGGAATTCTGCAGGTCTCATCCCTTCCCTGACTTTTTCCTTGTTTTCAGGGCACCGCATCCACCACCCACGTCCTTTTCCTTCAAAACCTGTGCTCACCAGGAGCACGCAGCAACATCTCCCTTGGTCACTGATGCTCAAGTTCCATTCCGGGGACAGGGTAAATATCCACTACTGCTCACCACAGTCACCCACAGCTTTAAGGGCCAGAGAATCCATCCCAGTGACAGAAGACAGGGAGGGCAAACTTGAACCAGTGTCCTTCCATCAAAAGCTTCCTTTGGTTCATGCCAAACCTATACCCTAAGAAACATTCTGTTTCTTCATTTGATTGGACCAAATGGAAATCAAGCCAAGATTTTCTCTTAACATTGAACTCTAGGAAGACAAGCTCATGCCTACCACTTTTTGACCTCTGCCAGCTGCCACTTCCTTGTATCAACAGTCACTTCTTTCAAAGACAACTAACAGCACAGTGCCGCACAGGGTAGCAAGCTGTGAGGAAATGCATCTGAAATTGGGATTGGGAATCTGTGAAAGGCAACTGCAGGATGGTTGTGAGTACCGGCAGTGACCGCCAAGGCTTTATGCAGCACATCGTACCCACACACTCATGGCTACGTATACACACACATCAAAGTGGACGCTCAAGACACACTATCTTGTCTCTCTCTCTCTCTCTCTCTCTCTCTCTCTCTCTCTCTCTCTCTCTCTCACACACACACACACACACACACACACACACAGAGCACACTCTGGGCTGCACATCAAGGACCATCCATAGAGTCCACACACACATCCAGTTACACACTTGGCTATGGATGCACAGCCTGTGCGTGCTCTCTTACACACACGCACACACACAAATCTTTACATACACAACCTCCCTTGTATAGTCAGTGAGCACACATGCAGTTTCACAAGTACTTACATACACAAGTGGAAAGCACCAGCCCCAAGCCTACAGTGATCCCACGCTGGAAACACGTTGTATACAACCAGCCAGCCCACCTACACCCTGAGCCGCCCCGAAGCCCACCCTGCCGCAAAGCCGGGTCTCCTGAGTCCAGAACCCCCAAGCCCCCGACCCCGTCGTGCTGCCCCGCCCCCGCCGCGTCCCCACCCGCACTCGTGGGCTCCTGGGGTCCCGACCCCCGGCGCACTTGCCGCACATACCCGCTGCCAGAGGCGAGGGAGAGAGGTGCCCTGGCAGATTCGAGCGGCCACCCCCAGCCGCTGAGCCGAGCTTCTGCCGCCGCCGCTGCCGCTGCGCTCCCAGCCGCTGCCTGCGCCCTCCCCGCCGCCCCCTCGGGTGCGGGCTCCAGCCCCCGCGCTGGGGAGCCGGCGAGCGCGAGGCGCGGGCCAGGGGCTGCGGGCGCAGGACCCCAGCCCCGGATCACCTGGGCTCGCCGCGCATCGTCCTTCTCCCCAACCGAGCCGGACTCCAGGGGCTCAACAGCCCCCAGCCCCGGTGGTCCCCGCTGCCCTGCCCGCTGCCGCCCCCACTGGGCGCCAGGGACAGCGGGGGTGCCGCTCTGCCGGCAGGGCGCACAGGGGAGTGGGCGAAGAGGCGGGCTGGAGCGATCTCACCCGTTCCGGGCTGGCCAGCACGCGCCCTCCCTGGCCGGAGCGCTGCTCATCTGATGGAGGGCAGGAGGGAGCCCTGGGCTGACTGCAGGCTCCTGGGTGACCTTGGACAAGTTGGTTAGCCTCTCTGAGTGCCCACTTCCTCTATTCAAAGATAATAAACATGAAAGCGTTTGTGGCGTCTGTGCCAGGGAAATCCTATCCCTGTATAGTTTACTTCCTTCTTATGCCTCTGCCTCTGCCAGAGCAGGGAGAGTTTGGGTGCAGGGTTCAGAGTGAGCTTCGTAGCACCTTGGATATAAGACTCAAGTTTTCCAGAGACAATGATTCCATTTGCCTGAGGTCTTCCTAAATGATCCTGTCCATATTGATAGTCCACTATTTGCTGTCTTAGCCTGTTCTCCCAGCTTTGACCACCTGTGACCTTGAGCATGTAATTAAACAAGAGTCAAGCCTCAATGCTCCCATCTGTAACACGGGCATAAACTCACAGTTGTGTGGTGCAGGTGTGCCACTTAGTGAGTTGCAGTATCTGTGAGGGACGGTGACAGAGTGAAAAATATTTTTCCTCAACACATGTGACAAAAGCCTCAAATTCCAAGGATAAAATAATTCAAGAGTTAGCCTAAGCATGTTGGGAAGGGCAGGAGCGAGCAGAGCCTTCCTTCACGGAGGCAGGCAGGGAGCAAGGGGGTAATGGGTAAATAACTCACCCCCTCAAGGGCCACTGAGGCCTCCTGGAACCTAAACAAAACAGAGAAGCTGTGGACAGTGATTAACTTCTGAAAGTAAATAAATCTGCAAAGACAATCTTAAAAATTATTAACTTACGATTGTGAGCACATCTCAAGTGAACTGGAAATTTAAATTGACCAACTTATCCATGCTAGAAACCTTTGAGTTGGTCCCTTTTTTAGTTTCTCTCTGTTGATATGCCTTGTCTCTCATTTTCCCTCTATTTTGTTAGGTCCTTCCTTCTTCCTCATGGTCTATATTTCTTCCCCATCTTACTCTTACACTTTTTTCTCTCTTCTTTCCTTCTCCTCCCATCTGAGTCCCCATTCTGTGTATGTCTTCTTCACCATCTTTGTGCCAAATTTTTGTCTCAACATCTCTCAGCCATTTCCACCTATTAGTTCTTTCCCTGGTGTGTATGTCTTGAATATGTATTTATCTCATATCCCCTATGAAAAATTTAAAAGCAGAGGAGCTGTAGATTATTTCTTTAATGACAATAAGATCTAAACTTGAATTTACCACTACTCCCCTTCCCTAAACCAAACACCTCACTTAAATAAAGCCATTATCCTCACTCATGGATGCTCAGAGCCTGAATCATCTTTGACACCTCCACCTCTGTTCCCCTTCTCCCCACTTTCTACTCAAACATTTGCCAGTTCCTGGGGAGTATATTTCCACTCTGTCATTTGCATCTGTCCCTTCCTTCTTATTTCCACTGGGCCTAATTTTATATATATGTATGTATGTATGTATATATATATATATATATATATAGAGAGAGAGAGAGAGAGAGAGAGAGAGAGAGAGAGAGGTAATTATCAAAGATTTTCTAACTGGTCTTCTCTCCCTCCAGTCCATCCTCTTCATTGAGGTCAGCATGGTCTTCCTCAGGCAGATAGATCCCCAACAGCATCACTCTTTGCTCTAAAACCCTAATACCCATGAAAGGTAGAAAGCAGCTCCCCAAAGATATCCATGTCCTAATCTCAAGGACCTGTGGTTATGTTACCTTGCATGGCAAAAGGGACTTTGCAGATGTGATTAAGGATTCTGAGATGGGAAGATTATTGTGGATTATACAAATGGGTCCTTAAAATATTATTAAAAGTAAAAGAGAGAGGTAAAAGAGGAGGTCAAAGTGAGAGGACATAAGGACTCAACCAGCTGTCACTGGCTTTGAAGACAGAAGAAGGGGCTATAAGTCAAAGAATGCTGATGGTCTCTGGGAGCTGGGGAAAACAAAGAAACAGATTCTCCCCTAAAGCCTCCAGAAAGGAAGGCAGCTCCACAGACACCATGATATTAGCACAGTGAGATCTATGTCAGATTTCCGATCTAGAGAACTGTAAGATAATGAATTTGTGTTGTTTTAAGCCACCAAGTGGTAATTCGTTGCAGCAATGACAGGTAACTAATGCAATGCTTCTCTTTTACATATGGAGTTACACACAAATGCTTTATCTTGTTATTAACATCAATTTAGGTAGCCCAGACTTTCAGCCATCTTACTGTACCCAAACCTTCTATTTCAAGCAGTCTGTTCTTCAAACACTTTCTTTTCTTTCCTGCTCTGTACCAGTGCTCATGATGCCCTCTCTTCCGGAATGACCCTCCACATGATGCCAGTCCTACCACTTGCCAATGCCCATGGACTCCCTGGAGTTGTTCCTGATCTCTCCCTTCTTTACTTCTGCAGAACCCTCTGTTTGTATTTCTCAAGGTGTATCTCATATTCTCATTTTAAATAGTGCTTTCTAGTGAGAGAGAAGGGAACAAGAAGACTTTACACACAGGTTGAAACTGCTTCTGGCTTGCTGCTCTCAGAATGCTGTGTTTATGCCTCTCCTGAGGCAGCAGCCACCACACTGTGTTGTTTGTGAGTTATTTATGGGTCTGCATGGCTCACTGGATTGTGAATGCCTCAAAGTTGGAAACTAGATCTTGCCTCCTTTCATATGCCCCCAGCCCCTAGAACCATGCCAGGCACACAGTAGGGACTCTATAGATGAGCTTTAAATATATGAATGAAGAGAGCAGGTGCAATGTCTTGTTGTATTGAATAGACAAGGATATTAATACATTTTTCTTGTACCATCTGTTTCTATTTAGTTGGGCTGACCAGTTGAAGCACCTCGGTTAATGCAATGTGGTTTTAAACGGGGCTGCCTTGATGCATACCTTGAAATGTAGATCATTTTTTTGTTTTTGTTTGTTTGTCTTGTTCTTGCCGAAGAAGAGCTACAATAAAAGGGCTCTTCATTTTTTCAATCAACTTTTTAAAGGGCTACTATTGTGAGTAAAATCATTATAAACGTGCAAAGTCTTTGGCCCAGCAATTCTATTTCTTGAAATGTATCCTTAGGGTAATAAGCTTATGCATACAAGGATTTGCCTAAAAGAATGTTCACTGCAGGGCCTTTTATAAGAGTGAGTACTTGGAGAGAACTCAAATGTTTAATAATGAGAGATTCACCACTTAAACTATATTATCCCTCCCATGAGATACGCTCAGGTATTGAGCATGATTTTGTCAATTGATATTCATTGTATAAAAAGATGTTTGTGGATATGCTTATATTCTTTTTATGCTTGTCTGAACTTTCTAACTACCATACAATAGCCATATATTTAAAAGTTTCAATTATTTTTACAAAACTGTTTTGCCTCCAAAAGGCATCATATAAAACTTTCATATTTATCCAACTTTCAAGAAAACTCATCTACAGATGGGGTTCAATTTTCTGATTATGCTGAAAGAAGGGAAAAGTCACAAAAGACTTGAAATTTAATCTGGGCATTCTTTATTCTGTTAATTTATTCACTCTAGAAACATTTATTGTACCACCTTAATTAAGGCGTTTGAGAGCAAACAACAGAAACAGATTCTAGCTACCTTAAACAAAAGAAAATGATTGAAACAATATGAGAAACTCACAGAACCACTGAGATACCAGGAAGCAAGCTTGGAGAAGCAGGCACCAGGAGAGCTCTGGAGAACCATAAAGCAGAAAGCACAGCAACCGGTTCACAGACAAACTCAACCAAGATGCCACAGCATCACTCCTGACATGGTGAATGGCTTCCACAAGTTTTCCATCCTTGGGTGGGTCACTCTCCCAAATTCAGAGTCCCTGGAGAATACACTGGGTGGCCAAGGTTAGCTATGTGTCTTTTTTCTCCTTGTTCTGAGTCAGAGGATTGGAGGGAGAGGCCCTGGTCCCACCATATGACTACACACAATGGGCAATATATTTTCCCAGTAAATTGATGATGCTGTTTGGAAGGTAACATGGAAGCTGGCAGCCTAAATGCCCCCTACATGTCCCTGCCCCTGCGATGTGCCAGAAACCTGTGCTGTTCAGGTCACAGGCTCAGCTTCCCTGCCAGGGACCCTGTACAACCAGCTCAGTGGAGCTACCAGGCCAGAAACACCACTCAAAGAGATGGTGTTCTTTGATTCTATTATTTCACTTATAAACTTGAATGGTTGTCCACACCATACTTTGCTCAACTGGTACAAATATCCTGCTATGTACTTACTACATTGCAGTCTGTCAAATGGCCTGGAGTGTGTCATCAGCACCACACCATGGAGATTATTTTAAAAGTCTCAAAGCTTGTTTTAAAACTATTGTATTTAGGGTGCCTTAGCTACAGAAAAGTGCTGTGTGTGGTGCGTGTGTGTGTGTGTGTGTGTGTGTGAGAGAGAGAGAGAGAGAGAGAGACAGTGAGTGAGAAAGAGAGAGAGAGAAAATAGAGAACAAAGAGAAAGGAACAAGGAAGATGGAAATTAAATTCCAAATTTAAATTGCTAAAATAAATCAATGCTTCTCTTGAATTCACAAACTTGAAGCCTGCATACCTTCCATCCACTTAAGAGCTGCTAAAAATTTAAACAGTTATACAAAGAGTTTTAATGCAGCTGCAAAGGCATGGAAACCAAACTGTGAATACCTTTCCCATAATAAAGCCAGGGTGACTGGCTTTATTTTAAAAAACACCACACCACCTAGTAAATAAGATCCTAGAGCAAGACACTGTGTCATATATGGGCACATGGGTCATTCACAGGCATCTCAGTTTACCTTATAGACAATCATTCTATCTCAGGAAGGAACTTCTAATAAAACCTCCTCCAAATAAAGTTGGAAATGGAGAAACATTTGCAATTTGTTGTTTGTAAGAGTCAAATCTACAGCAGAGGGCCATGTTTATCCTTATTTTGCTATATGTTCTGAAGTGTATGATTATCTCCCAGTCTCCCAAACCCATATCAGATTAATGAGTGGGTCTTATGCCCCAGACCTTTCTACTCGGCCTCCGGGGTGCTCAGGTTCTGGAACTTGCTTCCTCTCCCATCCCATCTCACAGCACTCTCCTCACCTGCTGTGCTGAAGCTATGCTGGGCTTTAGGTTTCTAGTCTTACACACAGCTCTTTCTTGTCTCAGGACCTTTGCATTCACAGTTTCCCAGACCTGAAATGCTTTCTCTTCTGTTTCAGCATAAATATCTCTTTTTTACAGGTCCAGGTTTCCCTGCACCACTTATCCCTCACTCTGTTATTTTCTGTCTCAAGCCTCTGTTGATGTCACTCATAGCCCTTATCTCACTCTGTAAATAACTTATTGATGTGTTTTTCACTCACCCTGCCTCCCTCACTAAAATGTAAGCTGCTGGAAGTAAGAGATAATGCACTTCATAAGAACCTGGCTTAGGGTGGACACTCACTTGGTAAGAGGTGAATGGGTGGAAACATGAACACAGGGACAGTTGGATTTTCCCTTGAGCATCTGTCCTCTCCAGAGGGGTCACAGTTGCCCAGGAACCAAGGGTCCTTGGATGTCAAAGGAAACCGCTTCCATGTGAACTGAACGATGATCACTCATTTCTATGAGAGGAGATGGCTTGGGAAGAAGTAGACTTACATGCAGGAGGGGTTGTAAAGCAGAACAGGTGTTCAGACACAGTGACATCATATGTCTGTAACTAAAAAATGAATGTGGAACCAGAGAAGGAGGAGAAAGGCTTCAGACCGTATCTAACTGGGAAACAGCTGCCCAGAAGTCAGCCTAGTTCAAAAGGAATTAACAGAATTGAGCAAGAGAACATAAGACCACATCAATTCAAGATAGGGGGTTCTTAATCACTTACTATCCGGCAAAGTCCGTATTAACCTGCTGTTTGAACACTGAAAAGCCGACCGTGTGAAGCAGCAGAGAACAGAGGCAGATAAAGGGTGGCAAAGCAGAGTTATCACAGTCCAGATAAGAGCCTCCTGGCCCCTTTCTGTGTTAGCTGGTCTTTGTCCTCCAGTCTTCCCGGTATTGTTTGGTTTAATCTATTTATGTTTGAGACTGCAGTTAACTAATTCATATTTTATTATCAATAAAAATCAAATAGATGAACATTCAGGGTACTGGAAAGGAAATCCAGAAAACAGTGTCCCGAGTCAGCTCTTTCGGGCAAGGGCAGCCAAAACAATGAAACAGACATCAAGAGTATGAAGTACTGGGAAAATCCTGACAACACTAAAATTTTATAATTTGTTTTTAGATTTATATGTAGTAAAATTTGCTGGTTTGGGTGTACAGTTTGTGAGTTTCGACCAAGCTATAGAGTTGTGAAACCACTGCCATGTTCAGGATACTGCAAAAGTGAAATTTAACATGGACAACTATACTTAGAGACACATTTTAAATAATATATTAATGGGGCATCTTTGAATGAGTTCCTGCTCCATACTGTCCATCACCCCTTCCCCGTACAGGTTGGTCCCATTCATACACCTAGAGGCTCTTGTCATGTAAGTAGGAAAGGAAACCCTGAGGAGGAAGGGGCTACAGTGGGAAGAAAAGTAGGAGACAAGGAATGGCCTCTGGCCCCTGAAGATCCCTTAAACTGGTTTGAGCTCTACAGAGAAGGGGTTAGCAGCAAAAATCAATAGGATTGTTCAAGAGGGGTTTAAGCACAAGACAAGATGCTATGTTCTGGGCCCAATTAATAAAGCAGGGCTAGACTCAGGGAGGAGGACCTTTCCTTGGCCCTGGAGAGGCAGGTCTTCATGTCATTCCCAGCTAGCCTCCTTGGCACAGACACTGGTGCTTTCATGATTGGCAGGGGCAACAGGATTCATCTCCAGGCAGCACTGCAGGCAGTGGAGATGGTCAGAGAAAAGAGGGACAAGGTGAGTGTGGCTGACATATTTTCATTTGTGGTGCATGTGGATCCCTTTGGGGTCTCCAACAGATAATAATAAGATGATTAGTGGATGATTAGAGCTATCACTTAATGTTTAAAAAAGGGCAACCAGGCTGTCTAGGAGGTTGGCAAGTATTTGTTCCACAAACATTTTACTCATTTTCTATGTGGTGGCCCCTGTACTTAACCCTGCAGGATATGATGAATAAAAAGATAGGACTCCACTTTTCAAAGCACTCCAAGCCAAGTAAAGGAGATGGAGTTGGACCCAGATAATTTCAACTCACTGAGATCATTAATAAGGTAAGCATAGGCAGCAAGTGGAGTTCATTATTATTGTTATTATTACTGTCATTATTTTATTATTACATAAACATTTATGGAGCACATACTATTTGCTAGTCACTGTGATAAGCGTTTTATATGCATTATCTCAGTTGAGCCTCATAGCAAGTGTATGAAGGAGATTCTATTACTACTGCAGTTTTACAAAGGAAAAGAAACAAAGCACAGAAAGACTAAGAAACTTGATATTGAGAAAACATGGCTAGAAAGGAGCAGAGCCAAGGTTGGAATTCAAGCTGTCTGACATTAAAGCTTTTGCCATGAGCAACTATGAAATAAAATGTCGTTAATAGTAACAACAATGTAAAAACAACATTAATGGTTGATTGCATTACACGTATTGAGCACTTAACTATCTCAGATTATTTGGACCACTATTATGCAGAGAGAAACAATACAATCAGGCTGGATTTCTGATGCATGAGAAGGTGGAATAGGGGCCAGAATATTACAGAGAAATAATTCAATTTAGTATAAGACTGTTTCAACATTTGGGGCTGTCTAGCACTGCAGGTATCAAAGCACAGGCTACATGCCATCTGCCAGGAATGCTGAAGCAAAAACCCCTGTTCCAGGTGTGAGATTCAACATCACTTTCTGCTGCTCCTCCAGCTTGTTGATTATCTGATGCTAAGATTTGAAAAGCTCAGTCTCTTTTGCCAACTCCTTCTCTGGCTAGCGCTTAAATGTCAAAGCCCTCCCTCTTCTCCTCTCACTCCTTCCACTACAGTCCCCCTACCCCCATACTATTTCATCCACAAGCCTTGCTTAATTACCAATTGTATCCTAATAAGTCTCAAATTATGCACTCCAGCCCAGAATTCTTTTCTAAGCCCCAGATCTACCTTTTGGATATACAATATCCACGCTGCTGGTCTCAGGAGGACCTGGTCTAATTCACCCTGGATGATCATGGAAGAGAGGACTCTAGAGGAAAGAAATAAATAAAAGGGGTAAATCAGTTTAACTGAGATCCTGAAAAACTTACAGAAATGGTAAAGGTATTTTGTGCTGGTTAGAAACAGAGAAACCATTTAAACTTCAGTGGCACAAGCTTGTGTCTTTGATGACCTAGAAGAAAAGTGTAACCACCTGGACCACCAAGGAACAGTATTTATAATGTCATAAAAATTTACATGCTGTTTTCTAATTTTAAACTTTTAGAATGAACCTGGATATTTGAAAAGACTTAACAAATGTAGCAGGACAGAATATATATTTCTCAATCTCAACATTATAAAAACAATGATACAACCGACATAATAATTGGGAAGTAGAGGTGAGAAAGTGTGATGAGTGGATAAAGAAACTTTGATGTCCTCATCATACAAAAAAGGAGTCAAGAGATGTCCATCTCCTGTGGTTAATGGAATGAACATTAAAATCAAAGTATAATTGTGCTATTTAAAGTTGCAGAGGTGACTAGAAGAGGAAATAATATGGGGAGTTCACTAAACAACAAATGAAGAAATATCTATGTAAGCATACTACATAGAAAGAGGGAGGTAATTTCCAGAAAAGTTGTAGTGAACACTGGTTTCATGTTCATGTTCATGTTCATGTTCATGTGCAGTAATCACATCTCCCCATCCAGACAATCTGTGTTGTAGGGAAGCTAAGCTCATTGCCAGTGCTAGGGATCATCTTAATTGGCCTAAACCAATCAGTATATCGCATCCGCCTGGTCATAATGACTGAATCAGGCATAAGCAAGTGATCCAGCTGGGCTAATGATACACAAAGAGCCTTTGCTTAGGATTCTGGGAAGAAAACATTTTTGCCTTCCTGTGAGAGGCCTCAGAAATAATGTTTCTCTCTTTCTTTGGACAGTGAGGTAGAAGGATTATGTATCATGAAATGTTACAGCCATCTCTGCCATCCAAGAGACAGCCAGTAAAAACAACATGAGGAGAATGAGCCAGAGACTGTCTGAGAAAATGAAATCAAAGTCCTGATTATGTTGTCATAAATCAGATTAAACTGTACCTGAAGCTATAAACAACCCTTGAACTATTCAGTTATGTGAGGCAATATATTGTCTAATTGCCTACCCAATATTCTTCATGTCTTTCCATGAATAGTAAAACCTCGATTTTATTCAGTGGTAAATGACTACATTTGTAACTTCTCAGCCCTTGGCTGAGATCTGGCCAGTGAAATTTAAGCAGATGGGCGGTATGGAACTTTCAGGAAGACTCCTTCAAAGTTCCTGATATGGCTAGAGCATGCCATATTTATTTTGATTCCTTACTCATTCCTGTTCTGTAGAATGATGAGCTCCAACAGCAGGCATATTGAAAATTTGAAAATGGAAGTCATAAGGAAGAAGAAAACTATCAGCGCCTTTGTCCCTGATAGAGCTTAAATAGTAAAGATAGACTACATATCTTCAGGCTTCTGCTACCTGAGAAAACTAATGATGAAGTGTTTAAGCTACTATTAATTTGTATTTTCCATTATATACAATAAACCTACTTCTAACCAATACAGCTTTTTTTTTTTTTTTTTTTTTTGAGACGGAGTCTCGCTCTGTCACCCAGACTGCAGTGCAGTGGCACGATCTCAGCTCACTGCAAGCTACGCCTCCCGGGTTCACACCATTCTCCTGCCTCAGCCTCCCCAGCAGCTGGGACTACAGGTGCCCGCCACCACGCCCGGCTAATTTTTGTATTTTTAGCAGAGACAGGGTTTCACTGTGTTAGCCAGGATGGTCTGGATCTCCTGACCTTGTGATCCGCCCACCTCGGCCTCCCAAAGTGCTGGAATTACAGGCGTAAGCCACCGCATACGACCAGCTAATTTTTTATACTTTTCAAAATTAAACAGTCCTGATAGACAAACTCAAACAAAAAGATCTCTCTTCTAGAGATGGCTGATTCTTAGGTGGTAAACAGACAGATGCCTTTTTGTCTTTTCTTATAAGCACTATATTACTAGATTTTTAAAAAAATTGATGTAAAGAATAAAAAATGAAGAAAATGCGATTAGGCATGGAGTAAGGAGTAAAACATCAAAACACATGGTTTGTGGTAGCTGTACCACAAATGGGAGAGTAATGCTGTGTAGGAATACTGGATGGGTCCTTGCCTAATGGCAATGCTAAATTATGAAAGACATCACTGGAAAGCATTCTGTATAGTATACACACACATAAGCATATCTAAATGTGGTTGCATAGACTACTTAAATAAAATGAGGAAACTTTCACAAAATGTTACCAAGAGAAAAAGTGGAATGCCTAACAGCACATTTAATAGTATCCTATAGTAGAAATTCCTGTGGTTCTAGATTAAAAATCTATGAGAAATTTCACAAAACGTTAACAGTGGTTGTCTCTGAGGGGCAGAATCAGAGTTCATGCTTGCTTTTTAAAATTTATATTTTTCAGTATTTGCCAAATTCTCTACATTGAATGTGTCTTACTTTATAATAGAAAAAGTACAATATGGGTTCTTTAAAATGTTTGCAAAAATATTTTCTAATTGAAAAAAGAATCCTGGGCCTTGACAACACAGCTACTTGGGAATAGCAGCTGGCATCAGCTGTGTTGAGGAGAGACCAAAGTAGAGGATGTGACCACATCGGGGCTCAAAGCAAAGGAAAATGGAGCAGCCTGTTTCCAAGAGCAAATTGGGCTGGCCTCACAGTCCTTCCACGGCCACACTCTCAGAGCTCAGAGCAGTAGGTGTGGCCCAAGACCAAATCTTTTAAAGCAGAGAGTGTCTCCCACATACTCTAAACTTATGTGTCCATAGGTTCAGAACAACTCACCTGCAGGCACGACAGCTGGATTGCAGGCACACACGTTTAGCTCTGGTTTCTTCCATTCTCTGTCTTGGAATGAACCCAGGAAAGTGAAGTAGGGAAAATGGAGAAGCATGTGAGAGGCGTACGAGGTGGCACATACTCACGGCTAGTGCCCTTCTGCACACTCAGGTGATAACAAAGCCTGGCTTTGTGTGAACTTTATAGCTTTGAGTATCTTTCTGATCCAGAAGGCAGCCTGGGGCATAAAGTACCTTGAAGAGAGAAAATGGAAGAAGGTACAAGTTGATGTAGATAGTGTCATTTTGGTAACAGTAAATATAATAAATTCCAGATTAAGAATATAAGGTCAAGGAGATGCCTTTGAAATGAGTTAGCCAATCAGCTTTTAAAAACAGAGGAAAACAAAGTCGTGAATTTAGGGGGAAAAAACAAAGCAAAAATCAGTCAGAAAGGTACATATTTACATTGCAAATTAATGGGAAATTTGATGCTCCTGAGCTTTTAGCCTTAAAATATGAGGTTTAAGATTAATGATTTTAAACCTTTGGAGAGATATACACTGAAATTTCCAAAAGGGCAGAATTGCAGTAACAGATTCACACTAGTTCATTGACAGACTAGATCTTTTTGTCTGCATTTGTTCCATGCAGTTTAAAATAGAGATGCTCTATGAGAAAAAAAGTAATAATTGCCATTCTAGCCTCCAACTCTTTTTCCACTTAAGTACCTAAAGTATCTATTTCACACCATCTCCAAAGCTCAGACTTATTCCACTCTGCCATATTGTCTACTGCAGTAGGACCCACCAGATCAAGAGGTTCTGAAATCTTTTTTCAGCATTCTGTTTCCTGCAAGCCTATTTCTCCTTCTTTTTCTAATAATAGTAGGAATAATTATAACGATAAGATAAAATGTAAAATATTTATCTGACTCATTGGGACAATACTCATATGCTCCTGGGCATTTATTTATTTTTTTAATGAGTAAACCGTCTAGCATTTCTGAGTAGCTTAAAGACAGCGTTGATCTCCTAATTTCTCTCAAATTTCTCAGCACCTGGGACAGCGTCTGACACATAGATGATACCCCTGTTACTATTCTAAGAGTAAGTGAATGAATTCATAAATTCTTCAAGCTCATTAAAGACAAATACACCCTGCTATCACTAATATGCCTTTCTCAAGAACCCTCATAAATGATAGATCTATAAGAACCTAATATTGTTTCTCAGAGGGACTGGAAGGTTGAGTATATAGAGGAGTAACAAGCATTTTCACTTAACTTGCACAAGTTCAATTTCACATGTTTGTCAAAATATAGAGAAAATAATTCAAATACTAGGAGAAATTCTATCATCCATTTCATTCAGTAACCATGTACCCTAGAGTTAGCATATGGGAGGCATAAATTTTATTTCCCAGTTTTCATGTATTCCTCCCAAAGAAAGCCTCTCCCTGTGCTAAGCGTGATTTTAGTGTCTCAGGTAATACACTTTTTATACGGCATTCTTCATAAACACAAACAAGCAATATCATGTGACAATCAACTAAAGAAGCAACAATCCATTCTAAGCTGTAAAAGAAATTGGCTGGGTTGGATTTATTCCAAAATGGCATAACGGTTTCCAATGTTGTCCTTATAAGGAAATGTGTTAATGCTATCATTTTTGTCCATGTTATTTTAACCTTTCAACTGATTTTTAAAATCAAGTCTAAGATGTAGCTACACTGTAAATATCTGAAGAGTTTGGGAGGAGGGATTTGCTCTGTATGGGGTGTGTCTGTGTGTGTCTGTGTGTGTGTGTGTGTGTGTATGTACTGCATGTGTTGCCATGACAGGAATACAGCTCTAGGCGGAATGAAAACTTACCTTCAATCATAAAGCTTCACATTTGGCCACTTTCCTCTCCCTCTGTAGTTGAAAAAAAATAGATTTTGCTATAATTTTAGAGGCCCCTGCTCCAGGGAAATCACTTTTCTGTTAAACTGTACACACATTTATTTCAAAGAGAAAATGAAATCTGAATTGAGGGCAAGGATAATTGAGGAGTAGGTCCATGATACTGTGGCTACCAGAGATAGGTGGATTCAGTGAGAGACAACCAGGGAGCCATACACAGGCATCTAAGTCTCAGGAAGTACTTGTGTATTCCATTATTCACAGGAATTGATGCTGTGCCAAGTATCTGAGTTACAAGCTACGTAACACCAGACAAACTACTTCCCCTCTACAGACTTCATCTCTAAAGTGGGCAGAACCATGATACCTACCTCGTAGAATTGTAGTAAAGATTAAATGAGATAGTAGAGGTAAGGTGCTAGGGCACGTGATTAGACATGAACCCTCACTTAATAAACACTACTTATTAACACTTATTCACTCATAAAATAAGGTGTGGGATTAGACAGTTCCTCCCAGTTTTGATATTCTAGCTCAGCACTATTCAATAGAAATATGCATGCCATATATGCAATTGTAATTTTCTAATAAACACATCTTATAAAGTAAAAAGAAACAAGTGAGATTCATTTGAATAATGTATGTTATTTAATTCTATACAGAGAAAATATCATTTTAGCATGTAATCAATACAAATCATTAATGAGGTATTTTGTGCTCTTTTTCTTGCACTAAGTCTTTGTGGTTGAGTGTGGCCACACACACAGTACATTTCAAATTCAGACTGGCTGTTTTCTTTATTTTATTTTATTTTATTTTTTATTATACTTTAAGTTTTAGGGTACATGTGCACAACATGCAGGTTTGTTACATATATATACATGTGCCATGTTGGTGTGCTGCAGCCATTAAGTCTTCATTTAGCATTAGGTATATCTCCTAATGCTATCCCTCCCCTCTCCCCCCACCCCACAACCGTCCCCAGTGTGTGATGTTCCCCTTCCTGTGTCCATGTGTTCTCATTGTTCAATTCCCACCTATGAGTGAGAACATGCGGTGTTTGGTTTTTTGTCCTTGCGATAGTTTGCTGAGAATGATGGTTTCCAGGTTCATCCATGTCCCTACAAAGGACATGAACTCATCATTTTTTATGGCCGCATAGTATTCCATGGTGTATATGTGCCACATTTTCTTAATCCAGTCTATCATTGTTGGACATTTGGGTTGGTTCCAAGTCTTTGCTATTGTGAATACTGCCGCAATAAACATATGTGTGCATGTGTCTTTATAGCAGCATGATTTATAATCCTTTGGGTATATACCCAGTAATGGGATGGCTGGGTCAAATGGTATTTCTAGTTCTAGATCCCTGAGGAATAGCCACACCGACTTCCATAATGGTTGAACTAGTTTACACTCCCACCAACAGTGTAAAAGTGTTCCTAATTCTCCACATCCTCTCCAGCACCTGTTGTTTCCTGACTTTTTAATGATTGCCATTCTAACTGGTGTGAGATGCTATCTCATTGTGGTTTTGATTTGCATTTCTCTGATGTCCGGTGATGATGAGCATTTTTTCATGTGTCTGTTGGCTGCATAAATGTCTTCTTTTGAGAAGTGTCTGTTCATATCCTTCACCCACTTTTTGATGGTTTTTTTTTTCTTGTAAATTTGTTTGAGTTCATTGTAGATTCTGGATATTAGCCCTTTGTCAGATGAGTAGGTTGCAAAAATGTTCTCCCATTCTGTAGGTTGCCTGCTCACTCTGATGGTAGTTTCTTTTGCTGTGCAGAAGCTCTTTAGTTTAATTAGATCCCATTTGTCAATTTTGGCTTTTCTTGCCATTGCTTTTGGTGTTTTAGACATGAAGTCCTTGCCCATGCCTATGTCCTGAATGGTATTGCCTAGGTTTTCTTCTAGGGTTTTTATGGTTTCAGGTCTAACATTTAAGTCTTTAATCCATCTTGAATTAATTTTTGTATAAGGTATAAGGAAGGGATCCAATTTCAGCTTTCTACATATGGCTAGCCAGTTTTCCCAGCACCATTTATTAAATAGGGAATCCTTTCCCATTGCTTGTTTTTGTCAGGTTTGTCAAACATCAGATAGTTGTAGATATGCGGCATTATTTCTGAGGGCTCTGTTCTGTTCCATTGGTCTATATCTCTGTTTTGGTACCAGTACCATGCTGTTTTGTTACTGTAGCCTTGTAGTATAGTTTGAAGTCAGGTAGCGTGATGCCTCCAGCTTTGTTCTTTTGGCTTAGGATTGACTTGGCAATGCGGGCTCTTTTTTGGTTCCATATGAACTTTAAAGTAGTTTTTTCCAATTCTGTGAAGAAAGTCATTG
The DNA here is from genome assembly GCF_029281585.2 of Gorilla gorilla gorilla. Taxonomy (NCBI): domain Eukaryota; kingdom Metazoa; phylum Chordata; class Mammalia; order Primates; family Hominidae; genus Gorilla; species Gorilla gorilla. Next base: position 152,525,072 of record NC_073228.2, read on the forward strand.
GCAGCTTGATGGGGATGGCATTGAATCTATAAATTACCTTGGGCAGTACGGCCATTTTCATGATATTGATTCTTCCTACCCATGAGCATAGAATGTTCTTCCATTTGTTTGTATCCTCTTTTATTTCATTGAGCAGTGGTTTTTAGTTCTCCTTGAAGAGGTCCTTCACATCCCTTGCAACTTGGATTCCTAGGTATTTTAGACTCTTTGAAGCAATTGTGAATGGGAGTTCACTCATGATTTGGCTCTCTGTTTGTCTGTTATTGGTGTATAAGAATGCTTGTGATTTTTGCACATTGATTTTGTATCCTGAGACATTGCTGAAGTTGCTTATCAGCTTAAGGAGATTTTGGGCTGAGATGATGGGGTTTTCTAGATATACAATCATGTCATCTGCAAACAGGGACAATTTGACTTCCTCTTTTCCTAATTGAATGCCCCTTATTTCCTTCTCCTGCCTGATTGCCCTGGCCAGAACTTCCAACACTATGTTGAATAGGGGTGGTGAGAGAGGGCATCCATGTCTTGTGCCAGTTTCCAAAGGGAATGCTTCCAGTTTTTGTCCATTCAGTATGATATTGGCTGTGGGTTTGTCATAGATAGCTGTTATTATTTTGAGATATGTCCCATCAATACCTAATTTATTAAGAGTTTTTAGCATGAAGCATTGTTGAATTTTGTCAAAGGCCTTTTCTGCATCTATTGAGATAATCATGTGGTTTTTGTCTTTGGTTCTGTTTATATGCTGGATTACGTTTATTGATTTTTGTATGTTGAACCAGCCTTGCATCCCAGGGATGAAGCCCACTTGATCATGGTGGATAAGCTTTTTGATGTGTTGTTGGATTTGGTTTGCCAGTATTTTATTGAGGATTTTTGCATCAATGTTCATCAAGGATATTGGTCTAAAACTCTCTTTTTTTGTTGTGCCTCTGCCAGGCTTTGGTATCAGGATGATGCAGACCTCATAAAATGAGTTAGGGAGGATTCCCTCTTTTTCTATTGATTGGAATAGTTTCAGAAGGAATGGTACCAGCTCCTCCTTGTACCTCTGGTAGAATTTGGCTGTTAATCCATCTGGTCCTGGACTTTTTTTGGTTGGTAAGCTATTAATTACTGCCTCAATTTCAGAGCCTGTTATTGGTCTATTCAGAGATTCAACTTCTTCCTGGTTTAGTCTTGGGAGGGTGTATGTGTCGAGGAATTTATCCATTTCTTCTAGATTTTCTAGTTTATTTGCACAGAGGTGTTTATAGTATTCTCTGATGGTAGTTTGTATTTCTGTGGGATCAGTGGTGATATCCCGTTTGTCATTTTTTTATTGCGTCTATTTGATTCTTCTCTCTTTTCTTCTTTTTTAGTCTTGCTAGCCATCTATCAATTTTGTTGATCTTTTCAAAAAACCAGCTCCTGGATTCATTGATTTTTTGAAGGGTTTTTTGTGTCTCTATTTCCTTCAGTTCTGCTCTGATCTTAGTTATTTCTTGCCTTCTGCTAACTTTTGAATGTGTTTGCTCTTGCTTCTCTAGTTCTTTTAATTGTGACATTAGGGTGTCAATTTTAGATCTTTCCTGCTTTCTCTTGTGGGCATTTAGTGCTATAAATTTCCCTCTACACACTGCTTTGAATGTGTCCCAGAGATTCTGGTATGTTGTGTCTTTGTTCTCATTGGTTTCAAAGAACATCTTTATTTCTGCCTTCATTTCGTTATGTACCCAGTAGTCATTCAGGAGCAGGTTGTTCAGTTTCCATGTAGTTGAGCAGTTTTGAGTGAGTTTTTTAATCCTGAGTTCTAGTTTGATTGCACTGTGGTCTCAGAGACAGTTTGTTATAATTTCCATTCTTTTACATTTGCTGAGGAGTGCTTTACTTCCAAGTATGTGGTCAATTTTGGAATAGGTGTGGCGTGGTGCTGAAAAGAATGTATATTCTGTTGATTTGGGGTGGAGAGTTCTGTAGATGTCTATTAGGTCTGCTTGCTGCGGAACTGACTTCAATTCCTGGATATCCTTGTTAACTTTCTGTCTCATTGATCTGTCTAATGTTGACAGTGGGGTGTTAAAGTCTCCCATTATTATTATGTGGGAGTTTAAGTCTCTTTGTAGGTCACTAAGGACTTGCTTTATGAATCTTGGTGCTCCTGTATTGGGTGCATATATATTCAGAATAGTTAGTTCTTCTTGTTGAATTGATCCCTTTACCATTATGTAATGGCCTTCTTTGTCTCTTTTGATCTTTGTTGGTTTAAAGTCTGTTTTATCCAAGACTAGGATTGCAACCCCTGCCTTTTTTTGTTTTCCATTTGTTTGATAGATCTTCCTCCGTCCCTTTATTTTGAGCCTATGTGTGTCTCTGCACATGAGATGGGTTTCCTGAATACAGCACACTGATGGGTCTTGACTCTTTATCCAATTTGCCAGTCTGTGCCCTTTAATTGGAGCATTTAGCCCATTTACATTTAAGGTTAGTATTGTTATGTGTGAATTTGATCCTGTCATTATGATGTTAGCTGGTTATTTTGCTTGTTATTTGATGGAGTTTCTTCCTAGCCTTGATAGTCTTTACAATTTAGCATGTTTTTGCAGTGGCTGATACTGATCGTTCCTTTCCATGTTTAGTGCTTCCTTCAGGAGCTCTTTTCGGGCAGGCCTGGTGGTGACAAAATCTCTCAGCATTTGCTTGTCTGTAAAGTATTTTATTTCTCCTTCACTTATGAAGCTTAGTTTGGCTGGATATGAAATTCTGGGTTGAAAATTCTTTTCTTTAAGAATGTTGAATATTGGCCCCTACTCTCTTCTGGCTTGTAGAGTTCCTGCTGAGATATCAGCTGTTAGTCTGATGGGCTTCCCTTTGTGGGTAACCTGACCTTTCTCTCTGGCTGCCTTTAACATTTTTTCCTTCATTTCAACTTTGGCGAATCTGAAAATTATGTGTCTTGGAGTTGCTCTTCTCGAGGAGTATCTTTGTGGTGTTCTCTGTATTTCCTGAATTTGAATGTTGGCCTGCCTTGCTAGATTGGGGAAGTTCTCCTGGATAATATCCTGCAGAGTGTTTTCCAACTTGTTTCCATTCTCCCCGTCACTTTTAGGTACACCAATCAGATGTAGATTGGGTCTTTTCACATAGGCCCATATTTCTTGGAGGCTTTGTTCATTTCTTTTTATTCTTTTTTCTCTAAACTTCTCTTCATGCTTCATTTCATTCATTTCATCTTCCATCGCTGATACCCTTTCTTCCAGTTGATCGCATCGATTACTGAGGCTTGTGCATTCATCATGTAGTTCTTGTGCCGTGGTTTTCAGCTCCATCAGGTCCTTTAAGGACTTCTCTGCATCGCTTATTCTAGTTAGCCATTCGTCTAATTCTTTTCAAAGTTTTTAACTTCTTTGCCGTTGGTTCGAACTTCCTCCTTTAGTTTGGAGTAGTTTGATCTTATGAAGCGTTCTTCTCTCAACTTGTCAAAGTCATTCTCCATCCAGCTTTGTTCTGTTGCTGTTAAGGAGATGTGTTCCTTTGGAGGAGGAGAGACATTCTGATTTTTAGAGTTTCTGGTTTTTCTGCTGTTTTTTTCCCCATCTTACTGGTTTTATCTACCTTTGGTCTTTGATGATGGTGACATACAGATGGGTTTTTGGTGTGGATGTCCTTTCTGTTTGTTAGTTTTCCTTCTAACAGTCAGGACCCTCAGCTGCAGGTTTGTTGGAGTTTGCTGGAGGTCCACTCCAGACCCTGTTTGCCTGGGTATCATCAGCAGTGGCTGCAGAACAGCAGATATTGGTGAACCGCAGATGCTGCTGCCTGATCGTTCCTCTGGAAGTTTTGTCTCAGAGGAGTACCTGGCCGTGTGAGGTGTCAGTCTGCCCCTACTGGGGGGTGCCTCCTAGTTAGGCTACTCGGGGGTCAGGGACCCACTTGAGGAGGCAGTCTGCTTGCTCTCAGATCTCAAGCTGCATGCTGGGAGAACCACTACTCTCTTCAAAACTGTCAGACAGGGACATTTAGGTCTGCAGAGGTTATTGCTTCTTTTGTTTGTCTGTGCCCTGCCCCCAGAGGTGGAGCCTACAGAGGCAGGCAGGCCTCCTTGATCTGTGGTGGGCTCCACCCAGTTCAAGCTTCCTGGCTGCTTTGTTTACCTACTCAATCCTGGGCAATGGCAGGCGCCCCTCCCCCAGCCTCGCTGCTGCCTTGCAGCTTGATCTCAGACTGCTGTGCTAGCAATGAGTGAGGCTCCGTGGGCGTAGGACCCTCTGAGCCAGGTGCAGGATATAATCTCTTGGTGTGCTCTTTGTTAAGCCTGTTGGAAAAGCGCAGTATTAGGGTGGGAGTGACCCGATTTTCCAGGTGCCATCTGTCACCCCTTTCTTTGACTAGGAAAGGGAATTCCCTGACCCCTTGCACTTCCCAGGTGAGGCGATGCCTCGCCCTGCTTCGGCTCATGCACGGTGCGCTGCACCCACTGTCCTGCACCCACTGTCTGGCACTCCCCAGTGAGATGAACCCGGTACCTCAGTTGGAAATGCAGAAATCACCCATCTTCTGCGTCGCTCACGCTGGGAGCTGTAGACTGGAGCTGTTCCTATTCGGCCATCTTGGCTCCACCCCCAGATTAGCTGCTTTTCTTGTGTTCAATAGCAGCCACCCATGGTTATTGGCTACCACATTGAACAGCACAGTTCTAGAATAATCAGTTTAGTTTTAAAGATTCAATTTGCTTTAGCCGAAGAACTTTAAAAAATAATGCCAAAAGGCACCTGAAAGTTCAGCACTGAGACCTTGGGTGAGATATCTGGGCTAGAAATGGAGATGATGGAGCTATTTTTATTGTTAAGGACATGAGAATGGGTGGCCACCACCAAGCCTGGTATCTTCCCTAGGGAGCCATCTTTGGGTTAAGCCTTTATTGTCCACCAAGGAGTTGTAGAAATATATTACCTTGAATGGTTGGTTGCTATCATCACTTGGGTCTCTCTATGGACCTATGAGACAGCAAGAGAAATTACATTATACTTGTGTTCTTGACTACATCCCAGTTAATTAATAGTGACTCTAGTCTTATTTATAACAGTAACTTAATGGGCAATCAGAGTTGTAACAATCATTAAAATAATAAGGAATGTAAAGATAGTTTTATGCTAGTAGTTAAACCTGAAAGACACTAGAAATGAAGTGTGAAGCAAAGGAGGTGAATTGTATGTGTGTGTCTGTGTGTGTAACCAGTGACGCATGTAACCTGATAAGGAAGGAGTAGTTTAACTGTTGTTCCAAGAACCCAAAAAGATTCTGAGCATACATACACACCCTGTAGGAAAGGGAGATGAGAAGATAGAATTGCAGGGCAAGAATCTATAAGATATTAAAACTGTCACAGGTAGTACTTTAGGTTGATCTACCCCAAACATGCTTTCCTAAAAACTTCCTCACAGCCTTGCAATAGTTCACCAAAACTAAATCCTTTTCGAGGCTGAACACAACAGTGAAAACTGTTCCTTCTCATTGTGTTCATCTATGACACCTAGTCTGTGGAAATGAGGATGACCGCACCTTTGAATCAATGTATTTCATGAGTGTAATGCAGAGATTAAGAGCTCAGACTTTAATTCTGCCATACCTGGGCTTGGACACTGGCTCCCCCATTTACCGTGTGACCTGGAGCCCAACCTCTCCCAATCTCCACTTTCCTGTGAAGTAGAAACAGTTACCTCATTCACAGGAATGTTGCAAGGCTTAAGTGAGATGATGCATGCAAACCACCAGGCTCAGTGGCAGGCACCTCATTATTATGAGCATTTGTTGTAAACTCTCCCCCTGCAGATTTAGTTATGCAAAAACAAGTTTTTAATGCAGTAGAAAATAATCAAGAGCAAGCATTTGGATGATTCCATACATTTTGCTCCTTATTAGGCATTTAATTATTTTGGGTAGTTGGTGGAAAGAATCAATAAAAACGCCAACAAGAAAGGCAATTTTTAAAAATGTTAACATGTTTCAAACATAAAAATAGAAGGCGAAAATTCTATTCCAGTTTCACGAGGAAAATCTTTAAGGTAGCATTGTGATCCCACTGTGACACACTAGAATCTTCTGAGGCGGGAATTACATCGTCGGAAATTAAGTTCTGAGCCTCATTGAAGGGAGTGTAGCTATGAAAATAAGAACATACTGCCTTAATTATCAGATGGTCCTGGCACTGAGAAGCTGCTCCTGGGCTCCTTTCTCTAGACCATAGACCTCTCATTTGTAAAGGGAGAACGTTGTACTAAGATATCCGATTTCCTTCTGCTTCTCACACTATCAGATTCTATGTCTGTAGCAGAATTAGGTCCCAGTGATTCAATTAATGAGAATGTGACTTAATTAAAATAATTAGCTGTTGAGGCTCCTCCCCCATCCAAATGGGGAGGTCCTCCTTATAATTCTTGAGATAGCAGGATTCGAGGTCAAGAGGAAATGATGGGGTAATAAAAAGGACATGAGGATTTGAGGAGAGAGTTAAAGAGCAGAGAAACTGAAGGCAGCACCTGAAGTTGGAGAGGCAGGTGGGAAAAAAACCGGAAAAGAGGGAATTTGAATGTTCCTGGAAATTATGTTGCACCTTCCTGTTGCTGAGACATACTTACAAAAGATTTGGGTTATTTTGAAATAGCTGTAGATTGCTAGACTGTGTTCTTTTGATGAAAACACCATTTCTGGACCAACCAGGTGGACTACAGCATTATCATTATCCCTATTGGTTTCAGAGATGCCACTCAGCCACGTGGTCAAGCTTACTCCCTTTCAGACTGGTACATGTCTTCCCCCATAATCCTCACCCCGCACCCTAAGAAAATCTCTTACATGGGAATATTGGATGCATCCCAAACGTGGCTATTTGACCCCTTTTACTTGGGAAAACCCAGGATGACAAATGTGTGGGAATTTTTTCTTCCACAGTTCACAGTTTTCTTTAGCTGGGCCCATATCCATCCTTCCCACATGGAGATAAGCAGTGGACGACTGTGTATTTTACTTTTCTGAAGTTTAATTCCTCTCATTTTTTTCTTTTGTGTTTTAAATCTCCTTTATGCTTTTGAATTGAAATAGGAAGATAATTGACCTAGATTGCTTTCCACTCTTCCTTCCCCTCTCTCATCTGCTGACTCAGGACAAACTTCAAACACAATTTAGGCACTGTCTCTACAGTTTCTAAAAGCTTTCCTGACCTCTTTCCTTAATTCCATAAAATCTGCGCAAAGCTCATCACCTCACTTATTGCACTGTATTAAAACGATGCATTCATGCATGGTAAGCACCGTATCTCCTTCACCTCCTTCTCCATAACACTCAGCACAGCCTCTGAAACGAAGCCAGTCTTCAGCAAGTGCTTTGATGAACAGTAAATTTTGAAGCAGCTCTTGAAGACTCCCTTGAGGTCCATTTTCTTTTGCTGAAGCCCAAAGGGGTGGGGAATATAGGGAAAGTCCTTCTCTAGGTTCCCATGGGAACTGAAATAAATGCAGCAACAATTAGAGGAGAAATGAATGCACTAAAAATATCATTTTACAAAGTAAAGGAATGTCACTATTTCAAGTATTCAATTATACCTGCTGCCCTTTCTTTGCCATAGGAGAATGTTTAAAACATAAATTTAAAATTATGGTTCTTTGTTAATTAAAAAGCTTATTCACCAATCCTAATAATACTATATATATATATAGATGAATGTGTATGTATATATACAGATATAAAATATCGTCTAGATCTATGATTTTCTTTCTTCCTTTTATTTATTCATTCAGCCAATCTTTACTGCATGCCAACAATAATGTGCTAGACACCATGCTAAGCTTCAGGGACACAACAGTGACTAAAAGAGCCAAGATAGTCTTTCTTCATGGAGTACACAGTCTAACAGGAGAAATAGACAACTTGAAAAGCAAGCAAACAAATAAATATAGTCTTACAAATTGTGCAAGTGACATGCAGGAACTAGCAAGGTGCTATTATGGAGACTAACGGAGGGGTCGTTGGGTTGGGCATCACTCAGGAAGAGGCACCTAATGTTAGACCCAGAGGAAGAGAAGGGACTGGTCTACAAAGAGCTGGAGGTAAACTGTTCCAGCCCAAAGGAAGTGCAGGTGCAACAACTTCAAGAAAAAGGGAATCAGGGGCTTGAAGAATGGAAAGAAGGCTCGTGTGGCTGCAGCAGAGCTGAACAGGAGGAGATTGACTATGTATGATAGAGAAAATTTAGATTTTGCTCAAAGGGCAATGGGAAGTCACTGAAGCATTTTAAGGAGGGATGTGCTATAATCCCATTTCAAAAGATCACTGCAGTTACTCCAAGATAACAGTTTTGGAAGGTGTATAAAAAACGTGAAAGTTAACTATGAGATTTTCAAGCAGTTAAGCAAGAGATGATAATGGTTTAAATAAGGATGGTGGTAGTAGAGACTGGACAACATGAATGTGGCTGAGAAATATTTTGAAAGTAGACACACCAAAATTTATTTGACAATTTGAATTCTAGAATTCTATGACAGAATGAAAACAAGCTCAACCCTATTTTATTCTGTGATAAAGTCAGTGTTTCAAATAAAATGAAGTTGAACTTGCTTTTTCAAGAAGGTAAAAAATATTGATTTTGAGGAAACTGTGAGAGACCTAAGCAGAACAACTAAAGAGATAGCTGGATGTTCGTTTGCTCTCTCCCCTCTCCTTTCCTTTCTCCTTCTTTCCTCCCTCCACCACTTGCTTTCTCTTCTGCACACATCCTTGGGCCCTCCTCATTCTCAGGCAACCTCCCCCTTGCTCTGTGGTGAGCTCTGTCTTCATCCTGTCTCTTTCCTATGTTGCCTACCCTTTGCTTATAGCTGTCACTATGTATCTGGCTTCTGCCTCTCCTGCAAACAAAAACAATGACTTTATCGTAAAATAATGTCCTTCTATGGATTTCCTTCAACCCACCCTTCCAAACTACTCATGTGTTTATAACTACATGAACCATCCCCTGGGCTAATAAGTTGCAGTCAAACACATACCCCTCTCCACATACTTGCTAAGTCCTTGCCCACCTTAGTTGGCCTTTCCCATCTCATTCTTCTCCACTATCTTTTATAATTAAACATAGGATTTAAGCTGCAGTGACATGGAATAGTGAGTGGCTTATTTTTGGACTAGGAAGGTTGCTGGAAAGTCTTTGGTGAATAAACAACAGCATTTCATTGCATAGTCATGAACTAATAAGAATGCATTTTTTTCTTCTTTTGAGACCCAGTCTCACTCTGTCACCCAGGCTGGAGTTCAGTGGTGTGATCTTGGCTCACTGCAACCTCCACCTCTCGAGTTGAAGCGATTCTTCTACCTCAGCCTCCAAAGTAGCTGAGAATACAAGCACGAGCCACCAGGCCCAGCTAATTTTTGTATTTTTAGTAGAGATGGGGTTTTGCTATATTGGCCAGGGTGGTCTCAAACTCCTGACCTCAAGTGATCTGCCTGCCTCAGCCTCCCAAAGTGCTGAGATTACAGGCATGAGCCACCGTGCCAGGATTCTTAATTACTCCCTTCACACTTTCATCCTGATGCTAAGCATCATCCTGCTCTGTGTTGGCCTGTTAGAAGCAAACTCTTAGTTTTTTGTTCGAATAAGATACCGTTGTAGAGAGGGTTAAATGGGGTGATACATATGAAGCAATTAGGACAGTGCCTAGCATCTAATAGATGCTCAATAAATAGTAGCTGCCCTGAATTAAAAAGTCCTCTCCCTCTATCTGTTATCTGATTGGAGCTAACTCAAAGAAAAATATCCCCGAAAAGGATTCTTCCCCTTTAAAAGAATATCATTGCCATTTCACACCTTAGAACCTCTTAATCTTCAGCTGTTTTCAGTCAGAGACTCTTTGAAGGAGGCCGATCTTGTTTAAATATTGAAAAGTTAAGTTTCACAAAACAGAATGATCATTAAACTAAGAATTATGAATTGTAGTGTTCATTACGGTTTCCCAACTACAGGCATACAGTGATAAGTTGAATGTGAGAATGTGAGCCCTCAGAAAAATCTTAGAGATAATTTTTCTAGTTTTTTTTTTCATTTTTTTAAATAGGAAATTAAGATCCAGAGAGAGAAAAGCAACTTGCCTAGGGCTACGTAGAGAGTTTGTGGCTGAGCTGGGAAGGAACCAGGGTTTCCAACTTCCAGCACAGTGCTCTTCGGATTTCTTTCCCTTACTAGCAGGAGATTCCTTGTACAGGCTTGGAGCCAAATCTTCTTGCTTAGGTCTCTTTCCACATAAGACAGAGAAGGGAGATCCTCAGGCTGTAGAAAAACGCAAGGCACAGACAATACCTCCGTGATGGTTAATGTTGAGTGCCAACTTGACTGGATTGAAGGATGCAAAGTATTGTTCCCGCGTGTATCTGTGAGGCTGTTGCCAAAGGAGATTAACATTTGAGTCAGTGGACTGGGAGAGGCAAATCCACCCTGAATCTGGGTGGGAACCCTCTAATCTTAATTTTAGTCGGCTTTAATCAGCTGCCACTGTGGCTAGAATAAAGCAGGCAGAAGTTGCAAAGAGCAGACTTGCTGAGTCTTCCAGCCTTCAACTTTCTCCTTTGCAGGATGCTTCCTGCCCTCAAATATCAGACTCCAAGTTCTTTAGCTTTTGTGCTCTTGGACTTACACCAGTGGTTGGCCAGGAGCTCTCAGGCCTTTGACCACAGACTGAAGGCTACACAGTTGGCTTCCCTACTTTTGAGGCTTTGGGACTCGGACTAGCTTTCTTGCTCCTCAGCTTGTAGACAGCCTATTGTGAGACTTCATCTTGTGATTGTGTGAGTCAATACTCCTTAATAAACTCCCCTTTAAATACACATCTATCCTATTAGTTCTGTCCTTCTAGAGAACCCTGACGAATACAACCCCTCACTCATGCTAACTTCTCAGGTCTCAGAGAGAGGGCTAGAAACTAGTGCAAATGTGGTCATTGGTTACTGGCTTCCTGAATTAGTCCAGATCTGACATAAGCCAAATGCCAATTTGCAGAATCAAGAGCAAGCAAAGGATGAGATAGGAATGGAGAAGGGAAGTCATACGAGTTTCCCATATTTGGCTTCTTTCAGGCAAGGATTGTATTTTTGTAATCTTGCATTTCCTAATACATATTTGTTGAATAAATGAATACATTCTCAGCCTTTCTCTGGCATTGCCCTTAAACAATATGTTAAATATATAGAGAGATTCTAAAGCCTGTCAGAGCATCAGATACAGTTAGATTAATCTGAATAATGCAAGACTAAAATTAAGAACTGAAAAATTAACCTGACCAAAAACTGTGCTTCAAATAAGTGAACCTAATGGACTTATTTTCCACTTTATTTATCTTATCTAATGTAGTTTTCAAGTTCTGTATCTGTCTTAAAAGTCTTCTTATTTTGACAATTTTTAAACAAAATATACATAACCACTCCAGTCATGAAGGGAAGACAGAGAGTAATCAAATGATTACACAAACAAATCTATACTTATAACTGTGGTGAGTAGAATGAAATATGTGAATTGTGAGCAAAAATGACATAATTAATAGAGGTCTAGCTTTCAGAACATGGGAGGTGATGGTCTCTCACAACTCACACTCTTCTCCAGATTTGAGTTTGGAGTTCAGTTCTAGTGCCTCCATTTTAAGACCCTAGCAAGAAATTCTCCTACTGCCTCCAGAGTTAGTCTGATTTTTTAAATGCCATTTTCTCACATGCTCTGCTTCTCTTCAGCACAAGAACAAAAACAAACAAGAGAAAACTAGATTTCTTTCATTCATTAAAGATTTTTGAGGTCTCTGCTATGTGTCAGGGATTTCGCTAGAGCTAGGGATACAGTCGATGAGAAATCAACCCATTTTCTGCTCTCCTGGGGTTAACAGTCTTGCAGGAGAGACAGACAGTAATCCCATGAGTGAACAAATTAAAGGTATAAACACAAATAATAAGTACCAAAACGTACAGAAAACTATGAAGAAATATAATGTAATTCCAATTAAAGCTCTTAACGGGCTTTTCTAAGGATTGAAATTCACACTGATATTTAAAGAATATGTAATAATTAACAAAGCAGAGATGGGTGATGTCCCAGTACAAATACTAGAAAACCACTACCACTGGCCAGGTTGTTCCTGGCAAATTGTGTGACCTTTAAACTGTGAATTGGAGGGAATTGAGTATTCCAGAGTAATGAATTAAATTGCTAGGGCCAGCGAGCCAAATCCAGCCCTGCTGCCTGTTTTTGTACAGCTTATGAGATAAGATTGGTTTTTACTTTTTAAATGGCTTAAAGAAAGATCAAAAGCAGAATAATATTTCGTGACATATGAAAATTATGTGAAATATGAGAAAATTTCAGTGCCCATAAATAAAGTTTCATTGCAACACAGATGCAGCCACTTCTTTACATACTATAGCTCCCTTTGTGCTACAGCTGCAGAATTGAATTGCTGCAACACGGCTCTGCAAAGCCTAAAATATTTGCTATCTGCCCCTTTGCAGAAAAAGTTTACCAACCTCTGCATTATAAGAACGTGTTTCTTTTCAGAAGATAAAATTGTCAGTGTTGAGGTTGCTGCTTGAGGGAAGGGTTTAAATGTTTACAGTAGTGGAATTATATCGGTTCCAGGAAACATGCTTTCAGTGTTTGTAAAAGTGATTGGCCTGCTCTTTGGCCCCAGGTGTCCCTAAGAGATAACTGAGACTTGAGTGCATGGCTTCTTTTCCATAGAATACAGCCATTTTTCCCCCCTCCCCCCGCTAAGATGAGGCAGTTACTTTCAAGGGTGGGAGGCCCATTTATTTAAAAAAAGAGAGAGAGAACAAAAACAAACAAAAAAAAAACAGCCTATGGGACCTGTCATCTCCTGAGTTAGCAGCAGACGCCTAGCATCTGATGACACCAAGACTGCCAAGGCTTGTGATCCTCATTTCTCTTCTCCTGCTGCACAGACATAGGAAGGTTAAAAAAAGAGGTTGTATGGTTTGGCCTGCTAAAATTCTCTATACACCTCTCTTAGGGTCAGTGACTCAGAGAGACAGGGTGTAAGCAAATAAAAGCGTTTGTGCTTGGTTGCCTGCTTTCTCCATGCTAACATGACAGCTTGTGGAAACAAGGTCAAGGAATTTAAAACAAAAGATACACCTACTGTATTCGTTTGTTTTACACTGCTATAAGGAGCTACTTGAGACTGGGTAATTTATAAAGGAAAGAGGCTGAATTGACTCTCAGTTCCACATGGCTGGGGAGGCCTTAGAAAACTTACAATCATGGCAGAAGGCAAAGGGGAAGCAAGGCACTTCTTACATGGCAGCAGGAGAGAGGGGGAGAATGAGGGGGGATCTGCCAAACACTTTTAAACCATCAGATCTCATGAGAACTCACTCACTATCATAAGAACAGCAAGGAGGAAATCCGCCCCCATGATCCAATTACCTCCCACCAGGTCCCTCCCTTGACATGTGGGGATTACAATCTGTGATGAGATTTGGTGGGGACACAGAGCCAAACCATATAGCCTGCTTTGATCTTCCTTTTGGGAGGAACAATACAAAGAGGGGAACGGTATTCCAGGCAGAGAAAGCAGTATGCTTGAACGTTCCAAAGAGAGAAAAATATGTTCAAGAGCAGAATGAAGACTGGTGTGGCTGAAGCTCAGAGAGCAAAGGAGAGTGGTGGGGTCAGAGAGAGGCTGGAGTCAGATCATGCTGGGCCATGGTAGGATATTGAACATGTTAGGATGTTACCATCAGAAATTGCAGAAAAGTTTTAAGCTCTGGATTGATGCTGTTGGGAGGTGTGGCCCATCATGTTTTCCAAAACTAGCCACACTAAATATCCCATGCCATGTGCTCTTCTTTCAATGTGAACTAGATACTCCTTTGGGATACAGGGTCTTTTTCCCTCCCCTTGAATCTGGAAGGAGCATGATGACAAGTGACATTCATGACTTCCTAAGCTAGGTCATAAGAAGAGATGCAGCTTCTACCCTGTCCTTTTAAGATGCTTATTCTTGGAACTCAATCATCATACTGGGAAGAAGCAGAGAGATTATGTGGAAAGGCCACATGAGAGGTTCCAGCCAACAGCCCTCACTGAGGCCCCACTGGACAGAGGGCATTAACCCCCAGATGTATAAATGAGCAAGTGTTGAGATAATTCTAGCCCCCATCTGTTGAGTCGCCCCAAGACTTCCAGTGTTCCCAGCTAAAGTACAAAGCACTGAAGCAGAGGCAAGCTTCCACTGGTTTCCCGACCCACAGAGTCCATGAGTATAATAAAATTATTGGTAGTGTTTTATGCCACTAGTTTGCAAAGGCCAGAGAATTAGGGGGCACAGAAACAGATAAGCAGAACAAGAGGCTCACAGCTCCAAAATTTAGGTTTACTGAAACCCATTCTTGTCTATTCACTTCCTTTAGAAAAAGTTTTTTTTAGACTACCTACTGGTAATAGTTCCTTTTTTTATTTAACCTAACTCCACATAGGACTCTTTCAAGACCTTACCAATGCCCCACCCCGGCACCCAGCTCCTCAACCAATTCTGCTGCAATGGTCTCAGCTCACATGTTCAATTCTTTTACAGAACCTATAAACTCAGAATGTTATCTGAGAAGGCATTTGAATAAGGCATTTTAACAGAATTTGTAATTTTATCTTCCGTCTCTTCAAAGGTATAGGTCCTTTAAGGGAAGGGGCAAAACCCTGGCAAGCCAAAGTCACTGTTAGTATCTAGAGAAGATTAAAAAAGAAAGGAATATCACATGCAAATCTAGTTTTACTTGGTTGCAGAAAAACTTGGGAGAAATGAAAACCTGTTCACAAATTGTCACCTTTCTCACAAACTCCAGCATGATTCACAATTCAATCTGCATGCAAATTTGATCAGAACACTGCTTTCTTACTCATCATAACCTGTTTTCTTGGAAACAGATCCCTCCTGGGAGAGCAGGAAGTTTGACGTCAATTTTAAGGTTTCCCCAAGTACTGGCAGGGAATTGCTCTGTGGGTGCCTCCTACGAGTCACAGATTTCCTTGCCCACCACCTTATCAATACTTCTTGCCCTCAGACCATAAGGAGGAGGTTAAGAGAAGGCAAGAGGAAGGCAACAAATTGTCTCCATGCTTTGATTCTTGGCCTCCAACTTTGAAGATTCTTCATTTGCAAAGAGGAACAAGTAGACAGTGTGAGCCCTGGTGACTACCTTTTCCCACTGGAAGAGAATGATTACCCTCAAAGGGGAAAGCACCTTACTCTGCTTTCAACAGGGTCGTCTGCTGCTCTTTTAAGCACCGTTTGATTTAAATATAACAGCAAGCCTTCCAGATTGAATACTTTTCATTTCTAAGAGCAGATCAATTCCAGTTTACTTCTGAAATTTTGCTTTCATGAAATAACTTATTTCGTGTCTTATGGGATTGTAGCAGACCTTATTGAGCTGTTGTCGATTGGTGAGGGATATATGTGAAAGGGTTTTGGAAAGCCTAAAAACCACGTTAAGGGAAGAAGAACCTAGCTGACTCTGTACCACTACTAACATTTTCGAGGACTCATCAGGGCCAGGCTACTATGCTACACTGTTCACAAAGGACCGTTGCTTGTTTAATTCTCCCAATTTTATAAGTTTATAATTTTATAATTAAAGTTTATAAGTTTATAATTAAACAGTTGCTTGTTTAATTCTCCCAATTTTAAAAGGGGAAACTTGTTCCCCTTTTAAAGATGAAGAAACTGAGGCTTGGAGACCTTCAGCAATCTTCAGAGAGTCATACAGCTGGGCAGTGGCAAAGCTGGGATCCAATCCATGTTGAACAGCTCCAGAGCCAGCACTTAATAGAACCCACACTTGACTCCGATGTGAAGCCAAGCTTGAGAACTGATGGGTAAAGCCTTCCAGGCTTCATTCAGTTCTAATCAGGCAGCAGATCAGCCACACACAATACAGTTTTAAAGGATACCTTATCTTTGTTGATGAATGATAAGCACTGCCCACAATGTTTGCAATTTCTCTTTTTGACTGTCTGGATATTGTTGTTTTAAAAAAACCCTTGAAAAGTGCTTAGCAGCTAAAAATACCCCAGGGAGCTATGTAATGTAGTTTCTAATTTGAATTTGCTTAGAATGGAATGCACAGTGATCATGCTATCAAAAGTAGGGGCTGCCCAGGACTAAAGCCGGAAGGACAAGGTCATGATTGTTACTCTGCCTGGATTTGTTGGGCAGCTTTGGGCAAAGCTCCTTTCCACTCTGGACGCTGCTTTCCCCATTTGTGAAATGAGTGAATGGTAGTCGGATAACAGCTTTTAAGCTTTATACCTCATAGATGGTTTTAGGGCCACCTCTAGGAGGTAGACAGAGGAGGAATAAGCCAAATTCAGGTTTACCTGTTCCCACAGAAAACAGAACACATCCACAGTTATTTTATATACTTGGGCTCTAATTACACTGTCAATTAAAAAAAATAGCCAAATGTTGCTTTTGCCTAGCCACCATCCATTCACTCCTCTGCATAGTCTTCTTTCTTCTTATAATGTTCTTCAATTTTTCTTTAAGAAACTATCTTCATTCCCACTTTCCATAGACCAGTGGGGATGTCAGTCAAGGGGCCCTAAATACTCTGGACCTAGCGGTGGTTCCATGACTCAAGTCAGAGCAAACAGATCCTCTGAGAACACAAGTTTAGAGTGTGGAAACCAAAAACAGAACAAAATTGGAGCAGATTCATCCCCCCAAAGGCACTTAAGAAGATTGGTGTGAAAGACTGAATTGTATCCCTGCCCAACCTTAATTCATATGTTGAAGTCCTAACTCCTAATGTAACTATATTTGGTGATAGGGCCTTTAAGTGGGTAATTAATGCCCAACAAGGCCATAAATGGGAGCCCTAATCCAATAGGACTAGTGTCCTTATAGGAAGAGAAAGGGACACTAGAAGTGAGCACACAGAGAAAAGGCCATGTGAGGATACAATGAGAAAGTGGCTGTCTACAATGCAAGACAAGAGGCCTCACCACAAATCAACCCTGCCAGCTCCATGATCTTAGACTTCTAGCCTCCAGACTCTGAGAAAATACATTTCTGTTGTTTCAGCCTCCCAGTGTGTGATATTCTGTTATGTCAGCCCAAGATGACTCAAAAATTGCCTAGTTTTGCTCCCCAGATGTCCAGGCCAGCCTTCTCTAAGGCCTGGTATGTCAATTTTCTTTGGCATCTGTGAGTTACCCCAGATCTTCTCAAAAAATTCCTTATTGGTATACATTATGAAGAGTGGGTTTCTGTTGCTTAAAAACAAATAGCCCAGCACAGTGCTTTTCAGGAGAAAAAAAAAAAACAAAAACAAAAAACTGCAAAGTAGACAGATGCTAAAATCTCCTCCAATCCTAGAACTTCATGGTTTTTGTATTATAGTTATCCAAGGATTTAAAGATGTTTGTCTACCATAGCAAACCTTCATATTTAGGCTGAAAGGAAAGAAAAAAATTCAAGCAATTTGTCATTTATTCTCAAGTTTTTAAATACTAAGTAGCTGAAAATCTGGGGAAGTTTGACTGAATTTTTCAGTCTTTATAGTTACTATAACAATGTGATTGTAAGGGGCCCTCCTGCCACTCTGGGTTGAATTCTGTGTCCCTGAAGCTCTAATATGTAGAGTGTATAGAGCAGGAGAATCTCGGACTAAGTCATGCCAGTATTCTCAAGATTCCACTCCATTCACCTTCTCTCTCAGCTGTGCTTCCAGGGTCCTCTATATGTTTCCAAATGCAACAAAATAAATGAATAAATCATACCGCCTACTGGCTGGGAGGTCAACCTGCATGGCCCATTATAACTTCTGCTGACACCAACGTATAGTGCTTAAACAGCTCTTACCCACAAGCACCACATACTGGACTGTAGGGTGAACTGCACAACCCAACATAATTTCTGCAGACAGAAGTATACAGCACTAGTGCTAGGGAATAAAGAAAGCCTTCCAAGATCACCTCCAATCTCTGCAGGAGACCGTAAGCCTGCTCATACAAACAGTACACCATTATAATCCAGAAACAACTAGCATTTGAGAAAACCACTACACTAAGGCTGTCTATACCAAGGAGTTCATACAGAGCCTTGGCTCCTAAAAGCATATAGAAGTAAATCCAAAGGACCCTAACCAATATACACAACAGTCACACCCTCAAGGAGGAAAAAAATGCCATTCCAATGAAATTAAATTCAAAAATAAGAAGTGGCAGCTTCTCCAGATGAGAAATAATCAGCACAAGGACCCTGACACTATAAAAAACAGTGTTGCAATACCCCTCAAACGATCACATTAGCCCTCTAGCAATGGATCCTAATCAAATTGAAAACTCAGAAATTACAGATAAAGAATTCAAAATATAAATTGTAAATAAGCTCAGTGAGATCCAAGAGAAAGTTGAAAACCAACACAAAGAAATCAGAAAAACATTTCAGTATAGGAAAGACATAGACATCTAAAACAAACAAACAAACAAACAGAACTTCTGAAAATGAAAATTTCACTGAAGGAGTTACAACATACAGTTGAAAGCTTTAAAGATAGAGTAGAACAGACAGAAAAAAATAATTTCAGAGGCTGAAGATAGGTCTTTTAATTTAACCGAGTCAGACAAAAGTAAAGAAAAAAAAACAATAAAAAAAAAAGAAACAAGCCTCTGAGGTAAAAATGGAATTGTGTAAAGTGACCAAATCTACGAGATGCAGACATTCCTGAAGGAGAAGAAGACAAAGTAAAGAGCTTGGAAAACCTATCTGAGAAAATAATTCAGGAAAATTTCACTGGTCTTGCTAGAAATGTGGACATCCAGCTACAAGATCAGAGACCACCTGAGGAATCGTTTGCTAGATAAACACCACCAAGGCATACAGTCTTCAGACTATCCAAAGTCAATACCAAGGAAAAAATCCTAAAAGCAGCAAAAGATAAGCATCTCATTACCTGTAAAGGAAATTCCATCAGACTAACAATGGCCTTCTCAGCAGAAACCTTATAAGCCAGGAGAGATTTGGGGTCTATTTTTAGCATTCTTAAAAAAAAGTGCCAGCCAAGAATCTTATATCCTGCCAAACTAAGCTTTATATATGAAGAAGAAATAAAACCCTTCTCATACAAGCATGTACTACAGGAATTTCTCGCCACTAGACCAGTTCTACAAGAAATGCTCAAAAGAGTTCTAAAATGAAAGCAAAAGAAAAATACTCATGATCCTAAAAGCACATGGAAGTACAAAGCTCATAAATCCTATAAAGCAATTATACAACTAAAACTACAAAGAAACTAGGTAACAACATTATGACAGGAACAAAAACATCACATATCAATATAACTTTGAATGTAAATGGCCTAAATGCCCCATTTAAAGTATATAGACTGGCAAATTAAATTTAAAAACAAGACCCAACCATTTTCTGAGTATAAGAAATCCACCTAACCAGTAAAGATATTCACAGACTCAAAGTAAAAGGGTAGAAATAGATATGCCACACAAACAGAAAACACAAACAAGCAGGAGTAACTATATGTATATCAAATAAAATAGATTTTAAATCCATAGCAATATAAAAAAAACACAAAAAGGTCATTTTATAATAATAAAGGGTTCAACTGAACAAGAAGACATAACTATTCTAAATATGTATGCACCCATCTCTGGAGCACACAGATTCATTTTAAAAAATATTACTAAACCTAAGAAAAGAGATCAACAGCAACACAATAATAGTGAGGGTCTTCAACACCCCACTGACAGAATTAGACAGATCACTGAGAAAGAAAATCAACAAAGAAACTCTGAACTTAAACTGGACTCCAGACCAAATGGACCTAGTAGACATTTACAGAATGTTCTACCCACCAACTGCAGAATATACGTTTGTCTCATCTGAGTATGGAACCTTCTCCAAAATAGACCATTTGCTTGGCCACAAAGCAAAACTCAATAAATTTTAAAAAATCAAAATTATATCAGGTATCTTCTTGAACCACAGTGAAATAAAATTAGAAATCCATACCAAACGGAATTCTCAAAACCATACAAATACATGGAAATTAAACAACTTGCTCCTGAATGATCTTTTGGTAAACAATGAAATTAAGGTAGAAATAAAAATATTTTCTGAAGTAAATTAATATAGAGATACAATATACCAAAACCTCTGTAATACAACAAAAACAGTGCTAAGAAGGAAGTTTATAGTGTTAAATGCCTACATCAAAAAGATAGGTCTCAAATTAACATCCTATTGTCACACTTCAAAAAACTAGAAAATCAAGAATAAACCAAACCCAAAGGTATCAGAAGAAAAGAAATAACAAAGACCAGAAAAGCAACAAATGATATTGAGACCCAAACAATAATACAAAGGATTAATGAAACAAAAAAATGCTTACTTCAAAAGATAAAATAAAATTTATACACACTACATAGATTAATCAAGGAATAAAGAGGAGACTCGAATAAGTACAATCAGAAATGATAAAGGTAAAATTACAACTGATACCACAGAAATGCAAAATATCATCAGAGTCTACTTTGGGTATCTCTACACACACAAACTAGAAAACCTACAGGAAATGGATGAATTCCTGGAAACACACAATTTCCCAAGATTAAATCACGAAGAAGTAGAAATCTTGAACAAACCAATAATGAGTAGTGAAATTGAATAAGTAATATAAACCCCCTTTAAAAAAGCCCAGGACCAGATGGATTCCCAGTGAAATTTTACTAGCATACAAAAAAGAGCTGGTACCAATCTTATGGAAATTATTCCCAAAAAATTGAGGAGGAGAGATTCCTCCTTAACTCATTCTGTGAAACTAGTATCTCCCTGATACCAGAATCAGGTGAGGATACAGGCCAATATCCCTGATGAATATAGATGCAAAAATCTTCAACAAAATACTAGCAAATTGAATCCAACAGCACATAAAAATGTGACCCATGATCAAATGGGTTTTATTCCAGGGATGCAAGGATGATTCAACACACATAAATCAATAAATAAATGTGATTCACCACAAAACAAAATTAAAAACAAAAGCTGTACAATTGTCACAATAGAAATGCAGAAAATGTGTTCAATAAAATCCAACGTCCCTTCATGATAAAACTCCTCAGCAAACTAGACACTGAAGGAACATACCTCAAAATAATAAAAGCTATATACAACAAACCCATAGCCAACATTATACTCAATGAAGAAACACTGAATGCATTTCCTTTAAGAACCAGAACAAGATAAAGATTCCCACTTTCATCACTCCTATTCAACATAATACTGGAAGTCCTAGCCAGAGCAATCAGGCAAGAAAAAGAAATAAAAGGCAATCAAATTGGAAAAAGAGGAAGTCAAATTACCTCTGTTCACTAATGACATAATCTTATACTTAGAAAACCCTAAAGACTCCTCCAAGACTCTGAGATTTGATAAATGACTTCAGTAAGGTTTTAGAATAAAAAGTCAACAGACAAAAATCAGTAGCATTTCTATGCACCAATAATGTTTAATCTGAGAACCAAATCAAGAACCACTTACAAAAGCCACACAAAAAATAAATTACCTAGGAAGACATTTAACCAAAGAGGTACAAGATCTCTACAAGAAGAACTACAAAACACTGATTAAATAAATCAGAGATGACACAAACAAATGGAAAAACATCACGCTTATGGAATTGAAAGAATCAAACTCATTAAAATGACCATATTGCCTAAAGCCATATACAGATTCAATGCAATTCCTATCAAATTACTAATGTTATTTTTCACAGAATTAAAAAAAACTTAAAATGTATATAGAACCAAGAAAACATACTGAATAGCTAAAGCATTTCTGAACAAAACAAACAAAGCTAGAGGAATTATATTGCCTGACTTCAAATTATACTACAAGGCTATAGCAAGAAAAGAATATGGTACTTGTACAAAAAATAGACACATAGAGCAATAGAACAGGATAGAGATCCCAGAAATAAAGCCATAGGCCTACCAGCAACTATCTTCAACAAAGTTGACAGAAACACGAAATTGGGAAAGGACCCTCTATTCAATAAATGGCTCTGGAAAAATTGGATAGCCATATGCTACAGAATGAAACTGGACCCCTATCTCTCATCACATACAAAAATTAACTCAACATGGATTAAAGCCTTAAATATAAGACCCGAAACAATAAATATCCTAGAAGACAACCTAGGGAAACTCTTTTGGATGTTAGCCTAGGCAAGGAATTTATGACAAAGGCCTCAAAAGCTAATGCAACAAAAAAATAGACAAATGGTACTTAATTAAACTAAAAAGCTTTTGCGCAGCAAAATAAATAATCAACAAAGTAAAAAGACAACCTACAGAATGGGAGAAAATATTTGCAAACTATGCATCCAACAAAGGACTAATATCCTGAATCTGCAAGGAACTCAACTTAAGAAGAAAATAAACAATAACCCCATTAAAAAGTGGGCAAGGACATGAACAGAAATTTTTCAAAAGAGGACATACAAATGACCAAGAAACATAAATTTCTCAACATCATTAATCAGAGAAATGCAAGGTAAAAATCACAGTGATATACCATCTTACACCAGTCAAAATGGCTATTATTAAAAAGTAAAAAAAAAAAAAACAGATGTTGGTAAGGATGTGAAGAAAAGAGAATGCTTATAAACTCTTGGTAGGAATGTAAATTAGTACAACCTTTATGCAAAATAGAATGGAGATTTCTCAATGAACTAAAAATAAAACTACCATTTTGCTGGGTACAGTGGCTCATGCCTGTAATCCCAACACTTTGGGAGGCCAAGGCGGTAGAATTGTTTAAGCTCAAGAGCTCAAGACCAGCCCAGGCAACATAGTGAGACCTCATCCCTATTAAAATTGTTTTAAAAATAACCAGGCATGGTGGCACATGCTTGTAGTCCTAGTTTCTCGGGGGGATGAAGTGGAAGGATCACTTCAGCTCAAGAGGTTGAGGCTGCAGTGAGCCCTGACCATGCTACTGCACTCTAGCCTGGGCGACAGAGCAAGATACTGTCTCAATAAATAAATAAATAAATAAATAAATAAATAAATAAATAAATAAATAAATAAATAAATAAAACTACCATTCAACCCAGCAGTCCCACTACTGGGTATCTACCCAAGGGAAAAGAAATAATCATATCAAAAAGATACTAGAACTTGTATGTTCATCACAGCAGTATTCACAATAGCAGTCATGGCCTAAAGCTAAGTGTCCATCAACAGATGATTGGATAAAGAAAACGTGCTACAGGCCTGGCGTAGTGGCTCATGCCTGTAATCCCATTGCTTTGGGAGGCCAAGGTAGGGGGATCACTTGAGGTCAGGAGTTTGAGACCAGCCTGGCCAACATGGTCTCTACTAAAAATGCAAAAATTAGCCAGGCATGGTGGTGCACACCTGTAGTCCCAGCTACTCGGGAGGCTGAGGCAGGAGAATTGTTTGAACCTGGGAGGCAGAGGTTGCAGTGAGCCAAGATCACACCACTGCACTTCAGCCTGAGTAACAGAGGGAGACTCTATCTCAAAAAAAAAAAAAAAGAAAGAAAATGTGGTACATATACATAATGGAATACTATGCAGACATAAAAATAATAAAATCATGTCTTTTGCAGCAATATGGATAAAGCTGGTGGCAATTATCCTATGTGAAATAGCTCAGAAACAGAAAATAAAATACCAAATGTTATTTATCAGATCTAGAAGCCTTGGAGCAGAGACTATGGTGTTTACTAGGTATAGAATCATGTCATATGCAAACGGAGATAGTTTGACTTCCCCTCTTCCTATTTGGATCCCTTTCATGTCTTTCTTTTGCCTGACTGTTTTGGTTAGGACTTTCAGTACCATGTGGAACAGGAGTGGTGACAGTGGGCACGTTTGTCTTGTTGCCCATTCAGTATAATGTTGACTGTGGGTTTGTCATAGATGGTTCTTATTATTTTCAGGTATGTTCCTTCAATTCCTAGTTTGTTGAGGGTTTTTAACACAAAGGATGTTGAATTTTATTGAAAGCCTTTTCTGCATCTATTGAGATGATTCTGTGGTTTTTCTTTTCAGTTCTGTTTACGCACACACAGATTTTGAAAACATAGCCAGGCCTTTTTGCCTCTTTAACTTAGGGCCAAAAGGAGATGCCCTGAAGATGAAACCTTGTTTTCTCACACTCTGAGCTCCTGGAGTCATTTGTGCTGGGAAGGGTGATACTAAAAGGAGAGTTCTCAATATGGGCAAGAGAGGATTGGTCTGTGGGTTCCACAAACAGTAATAGGAACGTGAGCTCTAATTCCCAGAGCCACCCCTAAGGAAGAGCCAGGACCTTGGAGGGATGTCTTGGAGGGAAAGTTTAGTCTCGATAAAGATTCTCCCTTTAGGCTTAACATGTTAGGTACCTTGCTGCCCAACTAAGGAACCAGGCAAGTGTGGACAGAATGAGTATCAGTGGACACTATGGAAGACTGAGGTAAGAGAATTTGTTATGTAGAGAAGGGAAAAGCTCCCCCAAAATGATGATTTGTTCTAGAGAAGGAAAAAGCTCCCCAAAAACGATGAGAATTAAATTTGCTCTCCTCCTGTCAAGATGACGACTTGGAGCCAGATTTCATCTCATTCACAGAAATAAACTGACATCACTTTTACACTCGGGTGTGTGGAATGAGATTCATATGGACTAGCTACACGAGACAGATAATTCATATTTCTCGTATTTTGCAAGTTTCAAGTGAAATTATTTGAGGCTAAAAACATACTACTTCCATATAAGTGGAAAACGTTAGTGAGCTGGGAAAGTGTAGATTGATATCATATTTGCGGGTTATCTCCCAAGGTGGAGCCTTGGCCATTGTTTCCTGTGGAAAATGTTGGGAAAAGAACAGGCTTTGCCTTCAGGATGCATTTTGGATCCTCCCTGCAGTACTGCCTTGTGCAAAGATCCTTTAGGGCCATTTTACTATCCTCATTACCATCACTGCTGTCATCGTCTCTGTTATCAACATGGTCATCATCATCATTGTTGTTATCATCATAACAGCTAGTGATTTATTGCAGACACTGTTCTAAGCACTTAAATGTATTATCCTATTTATTCCACACAACAACCCTCTGAACAAGCTCCTTTTATTATCCCCATTCTACAGATGGAAAAACCAAACGCACTGAGATTAAGTAATTTGCAAAGTTAAGTGGCAAAGCAGCTTTCACTGATGTGGTAGGATCACTGGACCTCATAAAAATGCCATCATCACATATTTAAATATATTCTTACGAGAAATATGTTTAACTCTGAACAAAATGTAACACACCAATTTACATGTAATAAGACCTTAAAACTAATGTGAAAAACAAACAATTAAGTTCTAAATGGTAGGATTATAGCACATATGCCACCATCCAGTGATTACCTAATCCATAGGGTCAACATAGGCCATGGCCAAGTTTTTTATAAGTCCCTATTTTTGTATGTCATCTTATGGAATTAAACCTTTCCATGGTACGTTTCTGCCTTCTTTTTAATAGTATTTTTTTAAAAATTTATTATAATAGACCATATCAAATGTGGGGTGTTACTTGGAAGTTGATAAGAAATATACTTTATTATTTTTTCTGATTATATAAGTAAGATTAGCTCATTGTTTAAAATTAAAACATAATAGGCCTACATTTCCCAAAAAGTTAATGTGTCTGACATCTCTCACACTGGAAAGACAAATATAACTAACAATTTAGTGCACCTACTCCTCAATATACTTTTTTCTCCATACATATACTCCTGCTAACAAATTTATAATAGCAATACATGTACCTGAACATACGTAAACATTTCCTTACAAGGTGAAATTATGCAATATATAACATTTATCACTTTTCTTCAATTAACAATATAGTTAGGATTCTTTCCATGGCAGTACATATAAACCTGTCTGATTACTTTTTAATAAAAATAGTATATCCTTATGGTTAAACAAATTTCATATATAAAGATATATGATTAAAAGTAAAAATGTCTCATACTGTTGCAGAAGTATATTCCCAGAGCTAACTACTGTATCCCTTTGAATATTTGAAGCATATGAGAGCATATCTTATTTCTATTTTTTATTAGTCTTAACCAAGATTAGTTATTGTGCTCTCAATTTCTTCTCTTTCCTCTCCCCATGTGGTTATCTCAACTATCAACCACAGATCATCTAGTTTGATTTCTAAGGCATCCCCTGTGTAAAAGAGTGGCTAGAAATAGAGAGTCCGGCAAAAGATTTCTATTTCTTAAAGAGCCAGACTTTTTGTCTTTTAAATCTTTTTTAAAGCTACAAATAACAGACAGTGCTTAAAAGAATATACAGGCTACTAAGCAAAACACAAATATTTTTTAGTGTGATATAGTTTTAAAAATAGGCCATAAACAACTTTCTTCAACAAACCCCACCTATTCTCAATGATGATCCCAATTCCAATTTTCATGCTCAAAAACCAGCAAGGGAACAGACTTTCTAAGCCTGTTTATTTAACACATCCCTCATTTATCACATGGCATCTCTGCTAGTCCCAGTTATCCAAGCCAAAAGTAATTCAGAAACCTAAATAGCTGCTAATGACCAATGGAATTATGAGACAAATATTTTAAACACAACTTTGATTACATATCTAGTCTTCTCTGTATTCTCTACAACCATTCCTTGTCTGTTGAGGAATCTTGATCATGTCAAGAGCTTAGCTCAAAACCACACTGCAATAAGCCCCGTTTAACACTACAGTTATTTGTTTGGTCATGCAGTATTTCCCCTAAAAGGAACTCACTCAAATGCACAGAAGTGCATACTTCTGTAGGTAACGGGGAGTTAGAAACTTTCAAGCAAGGAAATGGCACACATTGGTCTGCCCTTTGGAAAGATGTTTTTAGCTGGTTTAGGAAGAGGTAATAAAGTGGCTGAAAGCTAGAGGTGATGCCCAAACCCATGGTTCAAGCAATACATAATAGAAGTTCAAACCAGGGAAGTCCCAGTGGGACGAAGAGGGCTGGGTAGATCCAGGGAGATAAAATCAATAGGATTTACTGACATTACGGTAGGTAAGAGAAAGAGAAGTGTCAAAAACAACCTCCATGTTTGTGGCTTTTTGTAAGAGCAGAGAGATAATATAAATACAGACACCTGGGAATGAAGTTCTAATGCAGGGGGAGGAGTACTCTTGAGGGTGAGAATGGGCAATAAGGAGTTCCATTCAGCAAAGTTGAGGCTGGCATGTTTACTTGGTATCCACCATTTCAAGTATAAAGGGAACAAAAAGAATAACCCCTCACAGCAGTCAGGACTATGGTAGGAAAAGCATTAATGTCAAAGCATGAGCTTATATGAGAGATGTTGCTGAGATATAAAGAAACATAGGGAACTCTCCACAATTTTAGTCCCCAGGGTCACAAAACTCATTTTTACCCCAACTTGTTTCTTATACTCAGCAAAGAAGCTGACAGTGAAATCCATTAGCTTAGCCCAGAGGGACTCCCAGGGCTACTAAACTTCATCTCCTTACAGATATTCCAACGATGCCAGGGACAAAGGCTTCCCCTTCTGAAAGGAAACCTAAGAGCCAGCTTTCTCCCTCTGCCTTCCAGATGGCATTACACATGTCGATTAGAAATGTTCAGGAAGTGCTTTCTCTTTGCAACCAAGAGAAACATTTTCCTTCTTTGGAGCTTGCTCCCACTTTCTTTCCTTCCTTAAATGGAATCTGATGTGTTTTTTCCCAAATTATCCATGACTGATCCCTTGCACTGTTTGTGCTCTTGGTAGATACTCTGCAGTAGGAAGATAAGGATGGGGCTGAGTGACGTATATTTCTCTACTGGTTTCCTTAGCAATGCCTCAGCAAGCCTCCAGCTCCCCTACAAACCTCCTTCTGAGTCAGCCTATTTCGGCTATAGTCCAGGCTCTGCCAGCACATCACTGTTAAAACAGTAATAACTTTTTTTCCTCCACGGCACTTTACAATGTATGACAATCTTTCGCAGTCTTTATTTCATTTTATTTTTATAGCATGATCTCACAGAGAAGATATTATCAATATCAGCATTTTATAGGTAAATAAATTGAAACTCACAAACGTTTAATAACTTGCCTAAATTTCATAGCAATAAGTCAATGGTCAGAAAAAGGAGCTCATGGAGTTTGTTCCTCTAGCAATAGTGGCCACTGAGTCACAACGAGACTTTCCCACATGCTCTGAAGACTTCAGTTAGGGGTTATTCCATCCAATGATGAAATAGGGGGAAGATCTTCCTGGTAAATTAAGATATGCTTAAGATTTATTGACATAAAGTTCAGTTCATGAACAGTGATAATAAAAATATTCTTAATGCAGCCACTAGCTTCTCCCAGGGAGCATTAGTGGTTAAAATACAATAGTTTTTATAGTGTCTATCATATAATAGTTGTACTATGAATTCAACACAGGTGTGCCCTACGATCGACCAATGTATAAAATTCGTTTTGTCTTAACCGTTGATACATACAACTGTTCCACGGTGTTCACTATAAAACACTTATGGCAAAGTTTGTTAGGTATAGCATTGAGTTGAGTGGATCATCAAAATGCTGTAGAGTTGGTATAATTTATTTTGAATAATTGATATAGATTAATATCAAGCTGGCATCTAAGAAAGAGTACACATCTCCTGCACATGGCCATATGTATGTATGTATAACAGGGGTTGCACAGGGCAGTCAGGGCTTTCCTCAAGGATTCCCACAGTGCTGATGGATTATACATTTTTATAGCATACAACCATAGATGTTTCTACAGAATCTTCAAGACACCTGTGTATGAGATTAGTATTTGCATTGTAATTATCTTTTCCTGTTCTTGAATCTCTTACTGTCTTGAGGGGAACTCTAAATTTCTAGTGTATGAATGTGAACTACGCACGGAAAGAACCTGAGATCTCTTGTTCTAATTTCTATTTCTGACAAAATAAAAATTAATATTTAAGATATTTGATTTCAAAAAGTTTTTTAAAGGCTACTGAAAAAGAATTAAAAGGGCAAAGAGTTAGACTGTCCATCTAAATTTAAGACTCTATCTGTAAGAAGATATTTCATCTACCCCACTTGACCCATTGACACAAGGCAGTCTGACTTTTCTATCGCACACTACTCTATTTCTAAAAATATTATTCTAGAGTCTTATTCAGGATTAGTATAAGTGGACTTCAGTTCACAGAGTCCCCCTTTCTTTTGTGGGCAGAAGATCACAAGCTTCTACATGTATCAGTCCATCCAATACCTCCTGAAGCTCCACATTCTTAGTATTTTCCTTTATATTAATTAATAGTCTGCCTTATTATAGCTTTCAGAAGACACAATTAAGCAAAAATGATTGATAGAATCTTGGGTTTTGAAGCCAGATAGCTTAATTTAAATACCAGCTGTGCCACTTCCTGTTTCTGCAACTTTAGATGAATTACTTAACGCTTTGGGCTGTCAGCATCCCAATCAATAAACAAGGGAGAAAAATAATAATAATACCCACCTCGTCTGACTGTGATAAGGATTCCTTGAAATAACATATATAATGTTCTTATGGCACAGTGTTTGTCACATAGCAGTTATATCATTAACTGTAACTACTATTGATATTCTATACACTAGTCTTATCAGACATGGTCTTATGGAGAAATGTGAAATAGATGAGTGAGCTCTTTCACATGTGAGCCTTTTCCTGTATTGGAAAACTGCTCTCAATGACATCCATGTGTTCTCTTAAGTTAACTAAGCACAAGTAATATTTTAAAGACAAGTGTATTAGTCTGTTTTCACGCTGCTGATAAAGACATACCCGAGACTGGGAAGAAA
Source organism: Gorilla gorilla gorilla (assembly GCF_029281585.2). Taxonomy (NCBI): domain Eukaryota; kingdom Metazoa; phylum Chordata; class Mammalia; order Primates; family Hominidae; genus Gorilla; species Gorilla gorilla. Next base: position 152,554,966 of record NC_073228.2, read on the forward strand.
GAGGTTTAACTGGACTTACAGTTCCACATGGCTGGAGAGGCCTCAGAAAGGCATTTCTTACATCGTGGCAGCAAGAGAAAAATGAGGAGAAAGCAAAAGCGGAAACCCCTGATAAACCCAACAGATCTCATGAGACTTATTCACTACTGCGAAAATAGCATGGGAAAGACTGGCCCCCATGACTCAATTACCTCCCCCTGGGTCCCTCCCACAATACATGGGAATTCTGGGAGATACAATTCAAGTTGAGATTGGGTGGGGACACAGCCAAACCATATCAACAAGACAATCCACTCCTGTCCCCACAAAGTTAATTAAAAGGTAACAATGCCCACCGCTTATACAAGTGATAAGATTTGGGCTCTAAATAAGTCTGTAAGAGACTTACAAAAGGTGGCATAGCATAGCAGTGGAGCAAATAGCCAGCTAGGATTCCTAAGAAATAGATTTTACTTGTTCTGTGCTCTTGGGTAAGTCATTTGACTACTACAATATCTTTAATTGCAGAAAGGAGGAAATGGGACAAATGTCACAACACTATTGTGACAATTAAGGAGATACACAAAAAATACTATGAGGAGGACAGTGTTCAGCACATATAGGCATTCGATTAGTATTGGTTGATTTTATTTCTAGGCCCCAGACATTCTGACACCCAATTAGTATTTTCACTTGAGATAGTTAGCTATAGCCTTTCAGATGATGGTTATGATGGCTTCTTTGACTAGTCCCTCTGCTTCCAGTCCATCCCTGAAGATCACATGCTCAGAAGTTAAGAGAAGGATATTAAAAGAATAATAATTATATGTCAAAATCTATAGGAAATGGTTAAAACAATATTTGGAAAAAAATTTAGAGCTTTACTTGTCTTTATTCTTAATAAAATAAAAGAACATTCACTATGTTCCCACATCATATAAGATAAGAAAATTAGTTTTTGAAAAACTACAGAAGAATTGGAAACTATAAACATGATAAAATAAACAAGGTGATTACATAACAGAGAAAACTAAAACAAGTAATTAATATAACCAAAGATTACTACTTGAAAAAGACTAAGAAATGTCCAAAAAACAGCAAAATCTAATTTAAAAAACTAATAAAAATATAAATAAGACAGAAAATAGAGCAACAGGATAACAGAAAAATTGTACGAAGAAACATTTGGCACAGTTAAATGCTAATATATTTTAAATTCTGTGTGAAATATATTATTTTCTCAAAGCAAGGGAATTAACATTTACTAGGTACTGACTTTGTCGCAGTGCTGAGTGCTTTATACACATCCTTTTTTTGTTGGTATAATAAGCCATTTTATAAATATTTTTCCTCGTTTTATAGCAGAAACTGAAGCTTACAGAGATGAAGGTGTATGTCCAAGGTCACCCAGCTACTAAGAGATGCAGCTGGAATTTAAATTCAGATCTACAAGGCCTATGCTATTTTTATTTTTCCAAGTTTTCACCCTAAAAATATAAAACATCAGAATGGTCATAAAAGGAAGAGGAAATTTGAATATACAGCACTAAAAAGTGTTCATACACCATTATTAAAATAAGACTTGACCATTCTTGTTTAGATCAAAATTTCTCCAAACTTTCAAATAGCAAAAAGTAACCTAACTACCCATTTCATTTCTTGAAAGAGAAAATAATAGCAAATTTCCTACTACAAAAGAAAAAAGTGGTCTTAATCCTAATTGTTATTAAAGTATGAACGCACACACAACTATAGTGAGCTTTCCTCTTATAGATACAAAGATTTTAATAAAAATAAAAAATTGAATAAAGCAATCAAATAAAACTTATTCCATGCCACAAGAATACGGCATGCTGTAAGAATACAATATATTCTATTTCTTTCTAAAAGGAAAACATACTCTGTTTAATCTTTCTATTTTGAAAGCTTATTCATGACAAAATCACATCAACAAAAGCAATAAGTCACTTGAAAGAATCTGGGACCCATTTCTAATGTTTTGAAGGTTTAAAAATAGGAAGGCAACATGACAGCATGAGGAGCTTCACAGATCTGCAACATCAGAAGGTAAGCACTGTGGGGAAGAGAAATAGACTTCACTAAAATAATCCAGCTAGTCACTAAGCAAATAGTAATAAAAAGCCACAAGGGAGGAAGATTAGAATCTATAGTTTCTACAATATATTATCTAAAATATTTAGTTTCCAACCCAACTGCAAAAACATTCAAAGAAACATGAAAATAAAACATATACTGGAGGAAGAAAGAGGGCAGAAGAAACTGCCTATGATAGCAACCAGATATCAGATTTAACAAAGTATTCAAAGTAGCCATTAGAAATATGTCCAAAAAAACTAAAGAAAATTATTATTATAGAAATAAAGAAGGATATAATGACAACTGCTCATCAAATAGAAAAATATCAGTATTGATAAGGTCATAGAAATTTTTAAAAAAGAAACCAATGGAAATTCTGAAGCTGAAGGTACAACAATGGAAATAAAAAATTCACTAGAGGAGCTCAACAGTAGATTTGAACTGGCAGAATAAAGACTTAGCCTACATGAAGATAAACCTGTAGAGATGATACAATCCAAAGAACAGAAAGCAAAAAGAATAAAGAAAGAACAGAGCCTCAGAGAAATTTAGGCATTATTAAGTACACAAACCTACATGTAGAATGAGTAGGATAAATGTGAGATCTACAGATACAGCACTGTCAAAATAGTGAAAGTCATAGACAAGGAGAAAATCTTGAGAGCATTAAGAAAAGAATAACTTATCACTTAAAAGGAACCCAAATACAATTTGCAGATCACTTCTCACCAGAAACAAAGGAGACTAGAAGACAGTAGAATAACTTATTCAAAGTGCTCAAAAAAAGGCTGCTGACCAACCAAGAATCCTATTTCATAAAAGCTATATTTCAAAATTTTAAGTACAATGAAGAATTTCCCAAATAATCAAAAACAGAGAAAAATTGCTGCTTGCAGCCATTTTACATGCAATAATAAAAGAAGTTCTCAGGCTGAAAGCAAGCAACCCTGGACAGTAATTCAAATCCACACAAAAAGAGATCATCAATAAGGGTAATTATATAAGAGATAGTATAAATTCATATTTCTTCTTCTTCTCTTAACTGATTTAAAAGCAATTGACTGTGTTGTCTATGATTTCTTTCAGCAGAGTTTTATAGTTTTCCTTGTAGAGACCTTTCACATCCTTGGTTAGGTATATTCCCAAGTATTTTATTTTATTTTTATTTTTTGGCAGCTATAGTGAAAGAGGTTGTTTTTTATTTGATTCTCAGCTTGGTTGCTGTTGGTGTATAGCAGAGCTACTGATTTCTGTACATTAATTTTGTATCCTGAAATTTTGCTGAATTCATTTATCAGTTCTAGTAGCTTTTTGGGTGAGCCTTTAGGATTTTCTAGGTATACAATCATATCATCAGCAAACAGTAACAGTCTGACTTCTCTTTACCAATTTGGATGCCCTTTATTTCTTTCTCTTTTCTGATTGTCCTGACTAGGACTTCCAGTAGTATGTTGAATAGCAGTGGTAATAGTGGGCATCTTTGTCTTATTCCAGTTCTCAGGGGGAATGCTTTCCACTTTTCCCCATTCAGTATAGTGTTGACTGTGGGTTTGTTGTGGACAGCTTTTATTACCTTGAAGTTTGTCCCTTCTGTGCCGATTTTGCTGAGGGTTTTAATCATAAAGCAATGCTGGATTTCATCAAATGCTTTTTCCGCAACTGTTGAGATGATCATGTGATTTTTTGTTTTTAAATTCTATTTATGTGGTGTATTACATTTACTGAGCTACATATGTTAAACCATCCCTACATTCCTGGTATGCAACACACTTGATCATGGTGTATTATCTTTTTGATATGCTGTTGGATTCAGTTTACTAGTATTTTGTTGAGGATTTTTGCATCTATGTTCATCAGGGACATTGGTCTGTAGTTTTCTTTTTTTGTTATGTCCTTCCCTGATTTTGGTATTAAGGTGATACTGGTTTCATTGACTGATTTAGGGAGGATTCCCTCTTTATCTTTTGGAATAGTGTCAATAAGATTAGTACCAATTATTTGAATGTCTGATAGAATTCAGCAGTGAATCCATCTAGTCCTGGAGTTTTTTTTTTGTTGGCAATTTTTTTTTATTACCATTTCAATCTTGCTGCTTGTTATTGGTCTGTTTGAAGATTCTATATCTTCCTGGTTTAAGCTAGGAAGGTTGCATATTGTCAGGAATGTATCTATCTCCTCTAGGTTTTCTAGTTTACGCACATAAAGGTGTTCATAGTAGCCTTGAATAATCTTCTGTATTTCTGTGGTATCAGTTGTAATATCTCCCATTTAATTTCTAATTGAGCCTATTTGGATCATCTCTCTTATTTTATTGATTAATCTATCAATTTTATTTATATTTTCAAAGAACCAACTTTTTGTTTCATTATTCTTGTATTTTTTTGTTTCCATTTAATTTAGTTCTGCTCTGATCTTTGTTATTTCTTTCCTTCTGCTGGGTTTGGTTTGGATTGTTCTTGTTTCTCCAGTTCTGTGAGGTGTGACTTTAGTTTGTCTATTTGTGCCCTTTCAGACTTTTTGATGTAGGCATTTAATGCTATGAATTTTCCTCTTGAATGGGTAGAATCAATATTGTGAACATGGCCATAGAGTCAAAAGCAATCTGCAAATTCAATGCAATTTTCATCAAAATACTACCATCATTCTTCACAGATCTAGAAAAAGCAGTCCTAAAATTCATATGGAACCAAAAAAAAGGGCCCACATAGCCAAAGGGAGACTAAGTAAAAAGAATAAATCTGGAGGCATCACATTACTCGACTTCAAACAATACTGTAAGGCCATTGTCACCAAAATAGCATGGTGCTGGCATGAAAATAGGCACATAGACCAATGGAACAGAATGTAGAAACCAGAAATAAACCCAGATACTTAAAGCCAACTGATCTCCAACAAAGCAAACAAAAACATAAAGTGTGGAAAGGACACCCTATTTAACACATGGTGCTGGGATAATTGGCAAGCTACATGTAGAAGAATAAAACTGGATCCTCATCTGTCACCTTACACAAAAAGCAACTCAAGATGAATCAAAGACTTAAATCTGAGACCTGAAACCATAAAGATTGTAGAAGGTAACATCAAAAAAAACCCCTTCTAGACATTGGCTTAGGCTAAGACTTCATGACCAATACCCCAAAAGCAAATACAACAAAAACAAAGGTAAATAGATAGGACTTAATTAAACTAAAAAGCATTTGCACAGCAAAAGAAACAGCAGAGTTAACAGAAAATCCACAGAGTGGGAGAAAATCTTCACAATCTATACATCTGACAAATGACTAATATCCAGAAAGGACTCAAACAAATCAGCAAGAAAAAAAAACCAAACAATCCCATAAAAAAGTGGGCTAAGGACATGAATAGGCAATCCTCAAAAGAAGATACACAAATGACCAACAAGCATGTGGAAAAATTCTCAGCATCACTAATAATCAGGGAATTGCAAATCAAAACCACAATGCAATACTCCTCACTCCTGCAAGAATGGCAATAATAATAATGATAATAATAATAAAAGATGTTAGCATGGATGTGGTGAAAAGGGAACACTTTTACACTGTTGGTGGGACTGTAAACTAGTACAACCACTATGGAATACAGTGTGGAGATACCTTAAAAAACTAAAAATAGACCTACCACTTGATCCAGCAATCCCACTAAGTTATCTACCCAGAAAAAAAAGAAGTCATTATACAAAAAAGATACTTGCACATGCACGTTTATAGCAGCACAATTTGCAACTCCAAAAATACGGAACCAGCCCAAATGCCCATCAGTCAACAAATGGATAAATAAAATTGGTTATATATATATATAACAATTTATATATATATAACAATTTATATATATGTATATAACAAGTTATACATATATATATATACACACACACACCATGGACTACTACTCAGCCATAAAAAGGAATGAAACAATGGTGGTTGCAGCAACCTGGATGGAATTGGAAACTATTATTCTAAATGAAGTAACTCAGGAATGGAAAACCAAACGTTATATGTTCTCACTCATAAGTGGGAGCTAAGCTATGAGGATGCAAAGGCATAAGAATGACACATTGAGCTTTGGGGACACAGGGGAAAGGGTGGGGTGCGGCAAGGGATAAAAGACTGCACATTGGCTACAGTGTACACTGCTTGGGTGATGGGTGCACCAAAATCTCAGAAATCACCACTAACAAACTTATTCATGTAACCAAACACCACCTGTTCCCCAAAAACTTATTGAAATAAAAAAATTAAAAATGTGAAAAAAAGCAATTGTATAAAACAATGTGGGTAGCATGTATAAGTTTGGCCTATAACTTATAGAAATATGATACATTTACCTATAAAGACCACAAAGGAAGTAGATGGAATCAAAGTTGTATCGAGTTAAGGGAATGACTGCACATGTTAACTTGAATCCATAAGAACAATTGAAGAGAAGCAGAAATGATAAATAAGAAGGTTAATATAAGAAAAGCTATAAATCAGGGGTGTCCAATCTTTTTGCTTCCCTGGGCCACACTGGAATAAGAAGAATTGTCTCAGGCCACACATACAATACATTAACACTAATGATAACTGATGAGCTTAAAAAAATTGCAAAAAAAAAAATCTCATAATGTTTAAAGAAAGTTTACTAATTTGTGTTGGGCATAATTCAAAGCCATCCTGGGCCACATGTGTCTTGCGAGCTGCAGGTTGGACAAACTTGCTACAAATATACACCTCTCTCTTTTCAGCTTCTTTAAAACACACAAAGTTATATATATTAATAACTATAAAAATATACTGTTGGGCTTGTTACATTTATAGATGTAATATCTATAACAATAATACCACAAGAAGAAGGAAAGGTAAATAGAACTATATAGAAGTAACATTTCTATATCTCACTGGAATTAAACTACTTATAAATCTGAAGTTGTTTCTGATAAGATGTATATGATAAGCTCTAAAGCAACCACCAAGGAAATAATAAAATGCATGAAGAGTCATTAAAGCTATTTAAATGGTACATTAGAAAATATTCACTCAATGTAAAATAAACCTGTGAAGAAAATATAGAAGAACAAAAACAACATGAGTCATACAGAGGACAAAATTTAAAATGGCAGACATAATCCAAGTATATTAATGATAGCATTAAATGTAGATGCATTAAACAATCCAACCAAATCAAAAGGAAGATGTTGTCAGACTGGGTTTTAAAAACAAGACCTATAATACACTGTCTACAGAAGACACACTTTAGATTTAATGATATAAATAGATTGAAAGTAAAAGGATGAAAAAAAGATATATCATGCAAACAGAAATCACCAGAAAGCTAAAATGGCTATATTGATATCAGACTAAATAAACTTGAAAACATAAAAATGTGTTTTTTTTGTAATTGGAAGTAATGAGAGATGTTTTATAAAAATAAAAGAATCAACCCATCAGGAAGAATTGTAAATCTATACATTTACAAGTATAAATGAATGCAACTAATAGTAGCACCCAAATACATGAAGCAAAAGCTGACAAGAATGAAGAGAGAAATACACAATTCAACTATAATAGTTGTAGACTTTAATATCCCATTTTAAAAATTGACTATAACAACTAGGCTGAAGATCAACAAAGAAACAGACTTGAAATACACTATTAACTAGCTAGACCTAATAGCTATTTATAGGACACCCAACAAATTAGGAGTATATATTCTTCTTGAGTGCACATGTAACATTCTCCATGATAGATTATATGCCAGGACATAAAACAGACCTCAATAAATTTAAAGAATATAAATAATACAGAATATGTTCTCTGACTATAATTGGGAAAAATGTAGAAATTAATAGCATGGTCCTATATCAGTAATGGACCAATGAATAAACCAAAAGGGAAATAATAAAATACTTTAAGATGAATGACAATTAAGATACAATATACCAAAGCTTACAAGATGTAGCTAACGTAGTTTTAAAAGGGAAATATAGCTGTTAATCCTTACATTAAAGCAAAAGAATAATCTCAGTTCAGTAACCCAACCTTCCATCTTATGGCACTGGAAAAAGAAGAGCAAACTAAACCTATAGCCAGCAGAAGTAAGGAAATAATAAACATCAGAGTAGAAATTAATGAAATTGAGACTATATAAACAATAGAGAAAATCGATGAAACCAAAAGCTCGTTCTGTGAAGTGACTGACAAAATTGATAAACCTTTAGCATTTATTGGCCAAGAAAAAGAAGAGAGAAGGCTCGAAGTACTAGAATTAGAAATGAAAGAACGGACATTACTACTTTCCTTACAGAAATAAAAAGGGTTATAGAGAAATACTATGATTACTTGCATGCCAATAAAATAATTTAGATGAAATAGACAAGTTTCTGAAGACACAAACTACCAAAACTGACTCACAAATAAATAGGCAATAAACCTCGCCAAAATCTCACCTAACTTCTTTGTAGAAATTAAGCTGATTCCAAAATTCATATAAAATTGTGATGAATCCAGGATATTAAAACAATATTGAAACATAACAAAGTAAGAGGATCTATACTACCTTATTTAAACACTTAGTAGAAAACAGTAATAATCAAGGCAGTATGATACTGGCATAAGGATAGACATACAGATCAGTAGAATAGAATTGAACACAGGAAATAAGCTCTAGACAAGATTTTAGACATGGGTGCCAAAGCCATTCAGCGCAGGAAGGAATAGTCTTTCAACAAATAGTGTTGGGACAACTGGATAGCCAAATGCAAAGAAATAAGGCTGGACTCCTACCTCCTACCATATACAAAAATTAACTCGAAATGGATTAAAGGCCTACATTTAAGAACTTAAATTATCATAAAACTCTTGGAAAAAAAAATAAGGGTAAATCTTTATGACCTCAGATTTGATAATAGATTTTTTAAAGATGACACTAAAATTACAAGCAGCAGAAGAAAACATAGATAAGCTGGACTTCATCAAAATTCAAACTTTTGTGGTGCAAAGTACAGTATCAAGAAAGCAAAAAGGCAACACACAAAATTGGAGACAATATTTGCAAGTCAGTATCTGATTAGAAACTTGTATTCAAAATATATAAAGAAGTCTTACAACTCAATAAAGAAGACAAATAGAGCAATTTAAAAGTGAACAAAAAACCCTTCAAAAAATTAATGAATCCAGGAGCTGGTTTTTTGAAAGGATCAACAAAATTGATAGACCGCTAGCAAGACTAATAAAGAAAAAAAGAGAGAAGAATCAAATAGACGCAATAAAAAATGATAAAGGGGATATCACCACCGATCCCACAGAAATACAAACTACCATCAGAGAATACTACAAACACCTCTACGCAAATAAACTAGAAAATCTAGAAGAAATGGATACATTCCTCGACACATACACTCTCCCAAGACTAAACCAGGAAGAAGTTGAATCTCTGAATAGACCAATAACAGGATCTGAAATTGTGGCAATAATCAATAGCTTACCAACCAAAAAGAGTCCAGGACCAGATGGATTCACAGCCGAATTCTACCAGAGGTACAAGGAGGAACTGGTACCATTCCTTCTGAAACTATTCCAATCAATAGAAAAAGAGGGAATCCTCCCTAACTCTTTTTATGAGGCCAGCATCATTCTGATACCAAAGCCAGGCAGAGACACAACAAAAAAAGAGAATTTTAGACCAATATCCTTGATGAACATTGATGCAAAAATCCTCAATAAAATACTGGCAAAACGAATCCAGCAGCACATCAAAAAGCTTATCCACCATGATCAAGTAGGCTTCATCCCTGGGATGCAAGGCTGGTTCAATATACGCAAATCAATAAATGTAATCCAGCATATAAACAGAGCCAAAGACAAAAACCACATGATTATCTCAACAGATGCAGAAAAAGCCTTTGACAAAATTCAACAACGCTTCATGCTAAAAACTCTCAATAAATTAGGTATTGATGGGACGTATTTCAAAATAATAAGAGCTATCTATGACAAACCCACAGCCAATATCATACTGAATGGGCAAAAACTGGAAGCATTCCCTTTGAAAACTGGCACAAGACAGGGATGCCCTCTCTCACCACTCCTATTCAACATAGTGTTGGAAGTTCTGGCCAGGGCAATTAGGCAGGAGAAGGAAATAAAGGGTATTCAATTAGGAAAAGAGGAAGTCAAATTGTCCCTGTTTGCAGACGACATGATTGCATATCTAGAAAACCCCATTGTCTCAGCCCAAAATCTCCTTAAGCTGATAAGGAACTTCAGCAAAGTCTCAGGATACAAAATCAATGTACAAAAATCACAAGCATTCTTATACACCAATAACAAACAAACAGAGAGCCAAATCATGAGTGAACTCCCATTCACAATTGCTTCAAAGAGAATAAAATACCTAGGAATCCAACTTACAAGGGATGTGAAGGACCTCCTCAAGGAGAGCTACAAACCACTGCTCAAGGAAATAAAAGGGGATACAAACAAATGGAAGAACATTCCATGCTCATGGGTATGAAGAATCAATATCGTGAAAATGGCTATACTGCCCAAGGTAATTTACAGATTCAATGCCATCCCCACCAAGCTACCAATGACTTTCTTCACAGAATTGGAAAAAACTACTTTAAAGTTCATCTGGAACCAAAAAAGAGCCCGCATCGCCAAGTCAATCCTAAGCCAAAAGAACAAAGCTGGAGGCATCACACTACCTGACTTCAAACTATACTACAAGGCTACAGTAACCAAAACAGCATGGTACTGGTACCAAAATAGAGATATAGATTAATGGAACAGAACAGAGCCCTCAGAAATAACACCACATATCTACAACTATCTGCTCTTTGACAAACCTGAGAAAAACAAGCAATGGGGAAAGGATTCCCTATTTAATAAATGGTGCTGGGAAAACTGGCTAGCCATATGTAGAAAGCTGAAACTGGATCCCTTCCTTACACCTTACAAAAAAATCAATTCAAGATGGATTAAAGACTTAAACGTTAGACCTAAAACCATAAAAACCCTAGAAGAAAACCTAGGCATTACCATTCAGGACATAGGCATGGGCTAGGACTTCATGTCTAAAACACCAAAAGCAATGGCAACAAAAGACAAAATTGACAAATGGGATCTAATTAAACTAAAGAGCTTCTGCACAGCAAAAGAAACTACCATCAGAGTGAACACGCAACCTACAAAATGGGAGAAAATTTTCGCAACCTACTCATCTGACAAAGGGCTAATATCCAGAATCTACAATGAACTCAAACAAATTTACAAGAAAAAAACAAACAACCCCATCAAAAAGTGGGCAAAGGACATGAACAGACACTTCTCAAAAGAAGACATTTATGCAGCCAAAAAACACATGAAAAAATGCTCATCATCACTGGCCATCAGAGAAATGCAAATCAAAACCACAATGATATACCATCTCACACCAGTTAGAATGGCAATCATTAAAAAGTCAGGAAACAACAGGTGTTGGAGAGGATGTGGAGAAATAGGAACACTTTTACACTGTTGGTGGGACTGTAAACTAGTTCAGCTATTGTGGAAGTCAGTGTGGCGATTCCTCAGGGATCTAGAACTAGAAATACCATTTGACCCAGCCATCCCATTACTGGATATATACCCAAAGGATTATAAATCATGCTGCTATAAAGACACATGCACACATATGTTTATTGCGGCACCATTCACAATAGCAAAGACTTGGAACCAACCCAAATGTCCAACAATGATAGACTGGATTAAGCAAATGTGGCACATATACACCATGGAATACTATGCAGCCATAAAAAATGATGAGTTCATGTCCTTTGTAGGGACATGGATGAAATTGGAAATCATCATTCTCAGTAAACTATCGCAAGAGCAAAAAACCAAACACCACATATTCTCACTCATAGGTGGGAATTGAACAATGAGATCACATGGACACAGGAAGGGGAATATCACACTCTGGGGACTGTTGTGGGGTGGGGGGAGGGGGGAGGGATAGCATTGGGAGATATACCTAATGCTAGATGACGAGTTAGTGGGTGCAGCGCACCAGCATGGCACATGTATACATATGTAACTAACCTGCACAATGTGCACATGTACCCTAAAACTTAAAGTATAATAATAATAAAAATAATAATAATCATAAAAAAATAAAAATAAAAAATAAAAGTGTACAAAGGACCTGAACAGATACTTCTTAAAGGAAGATTTATAAATGTTTCATAAGCACACAAAAAGACAGTTGACATTAGTCATCAAGGAAATGTGAATCAAAACCACAGTGAAATCACATTTCACACTCACTAAGATGGCTACAATCAAAATGTCAGATCATAACAAGTGTGGGCGAAGATGTGGAGAAATGGAACCCTGATACACTGTCAGTAGTGCAGCCACTGTGAAAAATAGTGTGGGAGTTGCTAAGACAATTTATCATAGAGTTACCTTATGACCCAGTAATTCCACTCTTAGGTGTACAGTCATATGCCACATAATAATGTTTTGGTCAATGATGGACCACTTATACAGGGGTTCCCCCGTAAGATTATAATGCCATATTTTTACTATACCATTTCTATGTTTAGATACATTTATTATTAAGATACAGAAATGCTTACCATGGTGTTAAATTGCATACAGTACTCAGTATTATAACATGCTGCACAGCTTTGTAGCCTAGGAGCAATAGGCTATACCACAGAGCCTAAGGGTGTAGTCGGCTATACCATCTAGGTTTCTGTAAGTGTCTTCTATGATGTTTCCACAATAACAAAATTGCCCAAAGATGCATTTCTCAGAACATATCCCCATCATTAAGAGATGCATGACTGAATAGGAGAATGTAAACATATGTCCACACAAAAGTTTGTACGGTTGGTAGCTGAATGATTCATAATAGCCAAAAGGTGGAAACAGTTCAAATATCCATCAACTGATGAATGGATAAACAAAATGTGTTATCTTCATACACAGGATATTATTAGGCCATGAAAAAGAATGAAGTACTATACATGCTACAACATGAATGAATCTTGAAAACATGCGAAGGTAAAAGAAGTCAGTCAAAAAATACCACATTCTATAAGTACATGGAATGTCCAGAATAGGCAAATTCATGGATACAGAAAGTAGAGTAGTGGAGGTTCAGGGTTGAAGTAGATATGGAGGATGGGAGGTGGTGATAGCTTAAGGGTTGGGGCTTCTTTCTGAGGTAATAAAATTGTTCTAAAATCAACTTTAATGATGGTAACATGTATCTATAAACACACTAAAAACCATCTGTATTACTGTGTTAAGCCTGCTGTAACAAAATACCACAGACTGGGTGGCTTAATCAACAGAAATTTATCTTTCACAGTTCTGAAGGCTGGAAGTCCAAAATCAAGGTGCTGGCAAGGTTGGGGCTCCTCTGAGGCCTCTCTTCTGGACTTGCAGCTGGCCACCTTCTTGACACTTTGTTTTCATATAGTCATCCCTTTGTGCACATGGGTAACTGGTGTCACTTTCTCTTATTAGAAGGACAACAGTCATATTGGATCAGGGCCCCACCCTACTGACCTTACTTTAACCTAATCACCTCTTAATAGACTTTATCTCCAAATATGGTTACATTCTGAGGTACTAGGGGTTGGAACTTCAACACAAGAATTTGGGGAGGTGGTCATGATTCAACTAATAACACCATTGAATTGTACACTTTAAATGGGAGAATTGTATGATCTGTGAGTTATATCTCAATAAAGCTGTTTAAGAATAGTTTCAGAACATTCTCTTAACACAATAACAAACTTTTACTAAAAACCAAAATTAAACTTAGAGATGCATCAGTCATTCTCCTTAAAAACAAAACCCTGATATTATAAAACATTTGTAATGAAGAATATACGGATAGCAGACAGATACAGGAGAAGAAAGAGATAATCACAAACTCTTGGAGAAAAAGTAAACTGCAAGAAAGGAGATGAAATTGACATAATATTACAGTTGGCCCTACAGACTGTCACATTAAATCATCATATAGATCCATTCATGTATCCAGTTTTTTGTATCCTAGCCTATATGCTAGGCTGATGTGTGGCATACTTTGGTAAACAAAATGAAGATTCTGCTTTCATACAGCTTGTATTCCACTAAGAGTAGGGATACAGACAATAAACTGAAGACATATTTAAGTAAATTCAGTATGTTAGAAGGTGGTATGGTTTGGCTCTGTGTCCCCACCCAAATCTCATCTCAAATTGTAATCCTCAAGTGTCAAGGGAGGAAGATGATTGGATTATGGTGGTGGTTTCCCCATGCTTTTTTTCATGATAGTGAATGAGTTCTCCTGAGATTTGATGGTTTTATAAGTGTTTGGAAGTTCTTCCTTCCTCTTTTTGAAGGTGCCTACTTCACCTTTCTCCATGATTGTAGGCCTTCCCAGCCATGAGGAACTCTGAGTCAAATAAACCTCCTTTGCTCATAAATTACCCAGTCTTGGATAGTATAGTATCTTCGTAGCAGTGTAAAAATAAACTAATACAAAAGGCGGCAAGTGCTATTGGAAAAAAAAAAAAAAAAAGGCTTAACAGACTGAGAGACAGAAGGACTGTCTGAGAGTCCACCTGAGAGAGAGTAAGGGTGTTGGCCGTATAGATATCTGGGAGAAGAGTATTTCATTCTGATGCTACAGCTTCTGTAGAGGCCCTAAGGGAAGAGTATGACTGAACTGCTTAACAAATAGCAAGAAAACAAACAGGACTGAAAGGATGTGGGCAAAGGAGAGAGTAGGAGGAGAGACTATATTAGATTGCAATGAGAGCCAGAGCATGCAGGCCCTGAAAGACGTTGTAAGGACTTGGCCTTTTCCTCTGAGTGAGATGAAGAGCCATTGCAAGGTTATGATTAGAGAAGTACAAGATCTTCCTTGCATTTTAGAAGAAGCCCTGTGGCTACTGTGTTGAGACTAGAATGCTGAGAGACAAGGGTAGCAGCAGGGAGACTTTTAGGGGCTATTGTATGCAAAAGTGAAAAAGACTGGAATCAAATTTTATTTTAAAAATAGTGAAAAATACTGTAAATATTGAGAAGGTGAGGGAAGGAAGGGAAGTAAGGATGGTATAAGAGAGTTGAACCAACATTTACCATAATAATGAGTCAAGTAGGTAATATTTAAAATTAATAAGTAAAGAAAAAGCAGTAAAAACATAGCATTTAGAAATATTTTTAATTAAAAGAACAGATAGCTAAAATGGTTTGAAACAATTGCCATAAGAGGGAGAAACTGGAGAAGAGGGACAAGAGACAGCTGTTTTCTGTTACAAGCCTTTCACTTCATTTTATTAATGATATGAATCAATTGCTTTCATAATTATTTTATAAAGGACATGACAAAAAAGGGCAGCATTTAACTTGATAATCAATTTTGAGTTGGTGAATTGTGCAATTGCAAGAAGTTAAAAAGGAAGAAAAATGTCTAACTGTTGTGAAAGTATATGTAAAATATCATTATTTGCGGATGGCAGAATGCCTAGTTAAAACAAGAGTCACTGAAAATATTTTAGATAAAGAGACATTTTTTAACTTACTGGTTAGTGTAATGTCTTGTTTAATAAATGTTTCTCTTCAGTGCAATAAAATTGTCGTCACTACTAGAAGTTCAGTGCTAAATTTGGCACTCAGCTGTACTTCGTGATTAATATCCTAGAGCTTGCTCTTTTTAATTCTGAAAAACTAAATGACCATTCAGCTGTATCTGTTTTTTAATATCATTTTAATATTAAATTATCATAATATTATTGCTTTGAGATCCTTTGGTAAGGAAAAAAAATGTTGTATCCTTTCATCCTGGATATTTTTGGTTTAGAAACATTTGCTGAGTAGACTAACAACAGTTCAGGCGTATGCTATGCTCTGGTCAAAAGTCAAGGGCAGGTCACTAGAAATAGCTTTTAATATTCACTTCCTTCTATTCTGGTAAGGGAGAGTAGAAAGTGGTTTCCACCTGAGTTCAAGTCAACAAATCATACATTTGCCCATTCATCCATCCATGCATTTACTCATCCATTCATTCGAATTCTTACTGAGCTACAGTAAGCTGAGCAATGGAGATGTTATCAGTAGGTTGTGTGAATAATAAATTTAGGGGACAGTTAGAGTACACTGCAGGAAGGACTAAGAGAGAGGTTTGCCTAGATGTTTGCTAGTAGAGGCAGACCCAGAGTTAGCAGGGGTGGAAAGTGTTGGAGAGAGGGAGTGATAGTGATAGACAGGCAGGAAATGAGATGGATTGTATTGGTTGAATATAAATAATAGAATGGAGAGTTGAGCGACTGAGAAGGGGGGAAATGGCAAAGTATAGTGCTTTGGAGGAACTACAGAGAGAGAGAGAGAGAGAGACAGAGAGAGAGAGAAACAGACAGAGAGTTATTCAGCCTTCTTAATTTCAAATGGCCACAGGAGCCAGGCAGGTTATATGAATGAGTGAAGTAGGCTGAATCCTGGGAAAGACAAGAGAGAGTAACTTAGACTATGGTTAACCGAGTAGAACATGCCCCACTGGAAAGGGCAACCTCTCCATAGCTTCTGTGATCGATGGTAGGCAGGACCTTGTGTCCCATATTTTCTGATTTTTCAAAGGAAATCCAGATTTGTATTGAGGTTTATACATATGAAATTATTGGTTACTTCAAAGATTTTAAAATTATAAAAATTAAATCTACTGCATTCTTCCCCCAAACAACAACGATAAATCCATGACTAGTTTCAAAGCCAAAGCTGTCAGTTTTGTATTCCTGATATAGCGGTTGAGTTCCTCGACCATATATTAACTTAAATAAATCACTTAAGTAATCTTAAGCCTCACTTTCCTTATGTACAATAGTAACATTATTTAATTTCATTTATTTAAATCCCAAGATTTTTGTGAGAACTAAATTAGAAAATGTATGTACAGCTATACCCTATTTAAAGTTGCTGCTTTGCTATAAGGTTTGTGAGATATTTTTATTAAAATACTGCATATACATAAAAATCATTATGGTATGCTACATATAATGAATTCATTGCAGCATTCTTTATACACATATGTATTTGTTCTTAGCCAATGAAAGCTCAAAAACAGACTGCATAGAGGTTATCCATCCAGATGTGTAATTTAGTGAGCTATTAGTTTCCCTTCTGTCATTTATTTTTGCATTCTAGCAAGCAGCATTGACCCATAAGATTGGGTAGGTGACAGTGATGGACCTCCCTAATCATGACTAGGGAAAAGTGTCAATCTGAAATGCAAGTGTCACAGTAGCTCCAGAGACTCCAAGGAAATGACTGCAGCTCAGAGGGTACAAATGGGAGCTTCAACCACAGGTTGATTGCAGACCTGGGACAGGATGAAGGACATTGCTGCAACACAGGAGGATCAACCAGAAATTGAATTAAGAAAAATTGGTAGAAACTGTGATTAAAGACACATGATAGGCTCAAGGAATTTGAAAAGAATGGAACCACGCTCAAAAATGAACAATGTTCAGAAGTATCTATGCCCCACTGATCTTTCTTTATAAATTACTCAGCAATTCCATTTCCAGGAATTCTCACTTTGAGCTAAATGGTGTTTATGGTGAAGTTTTTGTATAGCAGCTGGCTGAAAATGTGACTTTTATTATGATTGGCTTGGTCTGACTAGATTATAAGGTACATGGTGGTAAAATATGAGGCTGAAAAGGTGAGTGACCAGAGGCCAGGTCACGAAAGGTCTTGGAGGGTATGCTAGAGAATTTGGAATTTCTCCAAAGAGTTGGAGATGCACTGAAGGATTTTAAGCAAATATTAATCCCTCATGTTAAATACAGTATAGAGCAAATAGTTTACTACTTACCCTCACATATGCAATGATTGACATAAAGCTGGAATATATTTAGTGGATTTTTCCGTTTTCTCCAGTGTGACAATGTGTACACTGAGTACAATCTTTAGACTCTGCCTTTAATTAACAGCATATGTCTCTGGGAAGAAATAAAGTTTCAGTTCTATATGCTCTCCCCAGACAATGACACTGTTTCTGAACTTTGTACACTGACGGCTGCTCTAAGATAGCATAAGCAGAAGACAGGAATGGTAATATGGTTTGGATTTGTGTCCCTGCCCAAATTTCATGTTGAATTGGAGGAGGAGCCTGGTGGGAGGTGATTGGATCATGGGGGCATTTTCGCCCTTGGTGTTCTTATGGTAGTGAGTGAGTTCTCTTGATATCTGATGGTTTAAAAGTGTGTGGCACTTGCCCCTTCACCCTCTCTCTCCTGCTCTGCCATGTGAAGAAGGTGCTTGCTCCCCCTTTGCCTTCTGCCATGACAGTAAGTTTCCTGATGCCCCCCCAGTCATGTTTCCTGTTAAGCCTGTGAAACTGTGAGTCAATTAAATGTCTTTTATTCATAAATTACCCAGTCTCAGGTAGTTCCTTATAGCAGTGTGAGAATGGAATAATATAGAAAATTGGTATCAGGAGTGGGATATTGCTATAAAGACACCTACAAATGTGGAAGTGACTTTGGAACTGGATAATGGGCAGAGGTTGGAACAATTTGGAAGGCTCAGAAGAAATTAGGAAGATGTGGGAAAGTTTGGAACTTCCTAGGGACTTGTTAAATGGTCTAGACCAAAATGCTAATAGTGAGTGATATGGACAATGAAGTCCAGGTTGAGGTGGTCTCAGATGGAGATGAGGAACTTGTAGGGAACTGAAGTAAAGGTCATACTTGCTATACTTTAGGAAATAGACTGGCAGCAATGTACCCCTGCCCTAGAGATTTGTGGAACTTTGAACTTGAGACAGATGATTTAGGGCATCTGGTGGTAGAAATTTCTAAGCAGCAAAGCCTTCAAGGTGTGACCTGGCTGTTTGTAAAAGTGTACACTCAAATGCATGAGCAAAGAGATTATCTGAAACTGGAACTTACATTTAAAAGGGAAGCAGAGGGCCAGGCATGGTATCTCATGCCTGCCGTCCCAGCACTTTGGGAGGCCAAGGTGGGCAGATCACTTGAGGCCAGGAGTTTGAGACCAGCCTGGGCAAAATGGTGAAACTAAAAATTCAAAAATTAGCCAGGTATGGTGGTGTGTGCCTGTAGTCCCAGCTACTAGGGAGTCTGAGGCACGAGAATCACTGGAACCTGGGAGGCGGAAGTTGCAGTGAGCCAAGATTGTGCCACTGCCCTCCAGCCTGTGTGACAGAGCAAGACTCCATCTCAAAAAAAAAAAAAAAAAAGTGTGTGTGGTAGGGGCATGGTGGGAGCACATCATAAAAGTTTGAAAAATTGGAAGCCCAGGCCGGTTGCAGTAGCTTAAACCTATAATCCCAGCACTTCAGGAGGCTGACGTGGTCGGATCATGAGGTCGGGAGTTTGAGACCAGCCTGGCCAACGTGGTGAAACCCTGTCTCTACTAAAGATACAAAAAATTAGCTGAGCGTGGTGGCACACACCCGTAATCCCAGTTCCTCAGGAGGCTGGGGCAGGAGAATCCCTTGAATCCAGGAGGTGGAGGTTGCAGTGAGCCAAGATTGTGCCACTGCACTCCGGCCTGGGTGACAAGGCAAGTCTCAAAAAAAAAAAAAAAAAATAGAAGAAGAAAAGAAAAAGAAAAATTTGCAACCTGGCCATGCTATAGAAAGGAAAAACCCATTAGAGCCCATTTTGGGGGGAGAAATTCAAGCCTGTTGCAGAAATTTGTATAAGTAAAGAGGAGCCAAATATTAATAGCCAAGACAATGGGCAAAATGTCTCCAGGGCCTTTCAAAGACCTTCAAGGCAACCCCTCCCATCACAGGCCCAGAGGCATAGGAAGATGTGGGAAAGTTTGGAACTTCCTAGAGACTTGTTAAATGGTTTTGACTAAAACACTGATAGTTATATGGACAATGAAATCCAGGCTGAGGTGGTCTCAGATGGAGATAAGGAACTTATTGGGAACTGGAGTAAAGGTCACTCTTGCTATGCTTTAGCAAAGAGACTGGCAGGTGGGAGTCCCCACTGGGTCACTGCCTGGTGGAGCTGTGAGAAGAGGGCCATCACCTTCCAGACCCCAGAATGGTAGATCCACTGACAACTTGCACCATGCACCTGGAAAAGCCACAAGCACTCAATACTAACCTGTGAAAACAGCCGCCCTGGGCTGTACCCTGCAGAGTCACAGGGGTGGAGCTGTCCAAGGCCTTGGGAGCCCATCCCTTGCATCTGTGTGCCCTGAATACGACACATGGAGTCAAAGGGGATTTTTATGGAGCTTTAAAATTTAGTGACTTGCCTGCTGGATTTCAGACTTGCATGGGGCCTGTAGCTCCTTTGTTTTGGCCAATTTCTTTCATTTGAAATGGGAAGCATTTACCCAACGCCTGTACCCCTGTTGTATTTTGGAAGAAACTAACTTACTTTTGATTTTACAGGCTCATAGGTGGGAGGGACTTACTTTGTCTCAGATGAGACTTTGGACTGTGGACTTCTGAGTTAATGCTGAAATTAGTTAAGACTGGCAACCGTTGAAAAGGGATAATTGTATTTTGCAACGTAGAAGGACATGAGATTTGGGAGAAGCAAGGGGTAGAATTATATGGTTTGGATTTGTGTCCCTGCACAAATCTCATGTCATACTGAAGGAAGGACCTGGTAAGAGGTAACGGGATCATGAGGGCGATTTCCCCCTTGCTGTTCTTGTGATAGTGAGTTCTCAGGAGATCTGATGGTTTAAAAGTATGTGACACTTCCTCCTTCACTCTCTGTCTCTCCTGCTCTGCCATGTGAAGAAGGTGCTTGCTTTCCCTTCACCTTCTGCCTCTCCTGCTCTGCCATGTGAAGAAGGTGCTTGCTTCCCCTTCACCTTCTGCCACGATTGTAAATTTCCCAAGGCCTCCCAGTCATGCTTCCTGTTAAGCCTGCAGAACTATGAGTCAATTAAACCTCTTTTTTTCATAAATTACCCAATCTCAGGTAGTTCTTTATAGCAGTGTGAGAACAGACTAAAACAAATGAAGAGACCTTACTGGAAAAATGGCATCTCCACAAACTTGAACCGCAATCTTAAGTGAATCAAAGGATACATTGTTTCTGTTTCTGGCTCCCTGAAAACAACATCTGTTAGAGCCAAGAGAAGGCAAAAAGTAGGTGACAGGATCGCAGGATGCTGTATTTTGCTGATGGAAGTAGTTTCTGGGTAAGATCTAAGCCACAAATGCTACATAGTAAGCCACTAAAAGATGGCAGAGAAAAGGTTTTCTAATCCTTGGTGTGAAAAGGATTTCAGCAATTTTGCTTCATTACTTCTGGATGATGGTACAAAATTTAGTGGAGATGAAATGCTTTCATGAACTTAACTCCCTGGTAGTTTCTAAACTTCTTAGCTCCAGAATCACAAAGGGTACAGGAAACGAGCATTGACTGAATACCTGCTAAGCTTCTATCTACTGGGCATTTTTCTCACACTAAACTCAGAAAATTGCCTAGTCTTTTCCTACCCATCTCTTCCCTACACTGCCTCCAACCCCAGATAATCTGTCATTATCTCCCTAAGGCAGAAAGATTTTGAAAATGGCCAATGGCCAGATAGTTGCACAAGTATCATTTGTTTTGTTATTGTTGTTGTTCTTGACACAAATTTAGAATCCCACTGTGGCCTTCTGCTTCCCCTGTTGGGGTGCTGTCCTATTTATATTTAACTCATGAAGCAACCCACCTTTAAAAATATGGTACAGAACATATTGTAGCTAACAAAAATCCAACTGGAAGAATAATAGATTAGATACGGCTCTTGGACAAGGAACACCAGTCCCTTTTGCTTCAGAGTAATTGCAGGTGAACCTGTAGGAAGAAGCCTAGGAAAGTATTTCCGCTACGCTAATAAAGATTTTTAAAAGTTTTCTCCCTTTGCATCTACTTTTTTTCATTGCTGGGTACCATGTGGCAAATAACTATTTATTAATATTCTTCCAGATAAAATGATCTCCGTACTCTATTAAGTCATCTAGCACCCCAAAAGGCCCATGACCACTGGGGTAGGTGGGTATTTCACTTATTTTTGTAACCTATTATTGACTTAAGGATTATTAAGACATACTGTCAAAAAGTGCTGTGTGGCAAAAGCTGATAATTACCTATTTCATGCCCATTGTCCCTTCCTCCTTCAGAATAGAAACCTAGTTTTGTCAGGGATATCGGTGTGCACTGATACAAAATTACTTTTTTCAGCCTCATTTTAAGATAGCAGTGGCCAGGTAACTAAGTTCTGGATAAGACTTTCAGGAAGGGTAAGACGCTCTTTTTTGTTTTTCCATATTTCCTCCCCCTTCCTGCCTGGAATAAAGACTTGATATCGGGAGCTACTTTGGCTGTCTTGCTCCTTGAAGTTGGGAGTCACATGTTAATGATGACAGAATAAAAAGATAGCAGTCTAGGACATAGGCGGTATCCTAGAACCACTTCTACAACTATAGAAAGTCAGCCTACAGACTACCTGTATATGAGAAAAAACAAACCTTCATCTTGTTAAACCGTGTTGGTTCAAGCTTTCCTTATTAGCCCCCAAATGTATTTCCTAATTGCATCATTCTCTGTGTGGCTAAATAAGAACAGAACAAAAAATATTCAATCAAGGTATGAAAAAAAGAAGAAAACATTTAAATTCTATGACTGTCAAGAAAGCGTTCATTAAGTGTGAGGAAGGGATTACTAGGTGGCGGTCATGGGAGAGCTATGATGTCCAAGTTGGCTACAGGAGAAGGGTTTTTATCAAAGAAAACTCTAAGAATCCAAGATATTTTATCTGTGGTTTCAAACACTTCGCCCTTTGTGCAATTATAAAACTGCATTATTCATTAACATTGAATTTGTTTAGTCTGTAGGAGAAATGACTGATCATTGTAAAGTGTTTCTGGGATACTTTGGAATCTATTTAATGAAAAATCAAATGAGACAGGATAACAAGTTTAAGTTCATTTGAGTCAACATCAATGCCAGTTACTCCAGAAGCAGGAAAAGAGACCAGCAGAGAGGAAGGTAATAGAAAGCTCTTGGCGCTGCTTTCCAACTTACCTCTAATCCACTAACGAGCTGGAGACATCTTACAAATGCTAATTAATTAAGCCCCCTACCAGTCAAATGATGACTGTAGGAAGAGGCCTCTGTGATACAGGTCTGGACTTTAAGAGAACACAGGGGGCTAGTAATGGACATGTAGCTAAGCAGGCAGTTGTTGAAGTCCTGTAAGGTCAGTTAAGGCAGTGAGAAGCACTAACCAAAGAAGAGTACAGAATTGAGAACTTGGAGCAACGTGTGTAATCAGCAATGACCTCTTTGCCCTCTTCTCCACGCGGTTTTCCACTTCTACTTCAAGCTAAAATAAGCACATTGCACCCTACTCTGAGAATTCTTTGTCTTCAGAAACTCTTCTAAGTCTCACCTTTGTGTTCTTTCAATTGCTCATTAACAACATACACATTTGCTAGAAATTATCATCTCATGGTATTGTCCTGTTTTCATGCTTCCTAAATTGTGTTCTGCTGAATCATGTTACAGGGGACATTTGAATCAGCCACAATACTTTTGGCTGCAAATAAAAGAAAGTTCAACTCAAAGTGGCTTAAACTATAAAGGGAATTAATTTTTTCTGGTTCACTTAACTGATGAGTTCAAAGGTATGTCAGCTTCAGGCACTGATTTAAGATTAGGGTACTCTGTTTCCCTGCATTTCTCTTGGTGCTATTCTCATCTGTTTGCTCTTTCCTCTGGCTGATTTCTATCAGTAACAAAATGCTACTTCATTTGGTGAGGTGTCTGGTGACACTGCTATATATCAGAGCATTCAAAGAAAGAGTTCCTTTGCTCAGATACCAAACAAATGCTTTGAGCTTCATCACTAATAGACAAAATTAGGTTATGCACCCACTCTGGAAAAACATTTACTGACCCAAAGAATGGTGAATGAGTCAGTTTAGGCTAAGCGGTACTGGGATAGCAAATGACCCCAAACTATCAGTGGCTTGCAAAGTAACAAAGGTTTATTCTCATTCAACTTGCATGTTGGCAGCTGCAGATCAGCTGAGACTTGAGCCATGTCGTCTTCATTTTGAAACCCAAATTGAAGATGAAGTCACTATCTAGGACATATTAATCTTGTAGCAGAAGTAAACGAGTAATAGCAGAATTATATGGTGACTCTTAAAACTTCTGCTTGAAACTGGCACAGATAACTTCCACTCACATTTTGTAGGGCAAAGAAAATCATTGCCTAAGCTTTTGTCAATGGGATGAAAAGTAAAATCTTTCTGGAAGAAAATCCAGATAGGATGAGTTTGAAATATTTTGAACATAATGCAATCTACTGCAAATGCTATATGTTGATTGGCTTAAACTGGGTTGCTCATCCCTAAATCAACTACCAGGTGAGGGAGATGGGATTATTCCTTTGGGTTTATATCAATCAAGGTCTACTCCTCTAAGTGAGAATGAGATGAATCATACCTAAACCACCTGGTCGAATTTACCTACCAATAGATAGGGCATATTGGATACACCTTTTAAACATAAGAAACCTGGAACTTATAGGATTGAGACTTCAATCCTTGAGACATCAATGCTTGAGACTTCAGAGCCAGAATTTAAAGCCAGGTCACTTAAATTTATAGCTAATTATTTCCATTGTACTAAAGACTTTGAAATTGGTACTACTATATCTAAAAACAATCTCCTTACCTGACTCATTTGACCAACAAATTTAACATAGGTAAAGATCATATTGGAAATTTACTATTACTTTTTGACAATCACCATCTTTAAAATAATTAATAGGTCTCAAATTTGAAAAGCCACATCAATTGGAGAAAAAAAATCAGAAAATGGCATATTTCATCTAGGAAAACAGGCATTCTCATACAATGCAGTATGGAATATATATTGTACAAACTTCCTTAAGGTCAGTTTGGCAGTACTGTATCACTCAAAGCAAAAGCCTTTAAATGTGCTCATAGATTCACCCAGTAATTCCACATCTAGGAATTTATCTCATGCAAATAACCATGGATGAGTGGGAAAAAATAATAAAAATAAAAATAAACCACAAGGGTGTTCAATGAAACAAAAATTTAAACAATCTAAATATTCAAAACCATGGGATTTGTCAAGTAAACCAAGAAATATGCATTCAACAAAGTACTATATGCTATTAAAAAAGAACTTTACGCCTGGATAGTTAATTACATAGAAAGATTTTAAAAAATTGTTCTGGAAAATGTGAGTTAGTAAATGGTATATGCAATATGTTTCCTTTTATACATATGCAATAATAGAAGATTTCGGTTTTTTAAATTTTTGTTTATGTTTATACTCAAATTTTCTACATCAAATGTATATGACTTTAGATGTGTATGAATTTTATACTAAGAAAATAAACAATACAATTTTCTTTTTTAATGAGTCACCCTCCTAAAGCCAAGTGAAACAGATGAGATTACCAACTGCAGAAGTAATTAGCTCTAAGAATATGTTGCTGATTAGACTAGGATGCCTCTCACATATGATAGAAGAGATTAAAATACAACCTAAGCAATCTATGATATGTAGTTTTGTGATAGCCCAACAAAACTGGTCTAGAAAAGTGGAAAATTCTGATCTAAAATGATCGATACGACTTTCACCCTTGTCAAAGAGTGAGGCAGAATTTTACTTAGGCAAAAGATGGCCAAACATCCAAATGTTCCACTTTGGTGTTTAACAATACCAGGTTCCTTTTATTTTAATCCTATACTGACCAAGCTATCTTCTGTCTGGATTTTTCTCTTTCATCAATAAGCAAAACCTCACGTCATGACACATGTTATTTGTCCTGACTGTTAGAATTCCTACTGAACCTGTCAAGGAAAGAATTCTGGTCTACAAGCCAGTTTTTGGGGAAATGTAATCAGTGTCATTATGTTTGCCAAGCTCATTTTCAATTAAGAATGAGGTAATCTCATCAAGTAGAAGACAGCCAACTGGCTTCTTTCTCTTTATTAACATTTCCACTTTCTTCTATACTTATGAAATTTCCAGTGAAACTAGATATGTTAGCCAACGGTTGTAAAATTTCATTCTTGAGATCTTTAAAACCCATAGGTAGGTATTGCCTCTACTCAGTAATTTCATTAAAATATTTGATTTAGTACTACAGAAAGGAAAATTAGACATGTGACTTTTCCATATTCTAACCATACTTCTACCTAGTATTTCAGTGATAAATCTCCTTTACTAATGCCACAGTGCCTGGGCACATATTGCACAGCCACATTATTGTGCCTTTATTCAGACTCTTCCTTAAGTCTTGAACCCTTCTCCTACCACATGTTAAAGTCCTCAACTACCAACTCCCAGATGGAAAAATAAGTTCTCTGGCCCATACCACTAAACCCTAGAACTCTGGATCATATTAAGTAAGAATGTAAACTCAATACAAGCCTGTAGTTTATTTTGTTTATTTCTGTATGTATATTGCTTATTTAAAAGTGTTTTTGTGTTAGTAGGAAATACAAATTGCAAGAATTAGTGTAATTGTCTTATTTCTAGCTTCTCTCCTCACTAGACTGAATGCTTATTGGAAACAGACAAGAACAGTGTTCATCAGAATCTCTGATGCTATTGCACAACATGCATGTTTAGCTTTTTATGCTGATAGTTTTCAAACATATAACTAGTAGAGATAATGGCTGCAGCTCAAATAACCCAGTTTCTATTTTAACTGGCTTTTTCATATTCAACAACAAAAATTTTGAGCAATTCAAAAATGCTTTTATGCATGAACCAAAGATAGAGTGATCTCATGACATAAAATCAAATTTCTATCCTGAGTGTTACATCCCTCACTTAAAAGCTAAAAACTTTCAATGTTTTCAAGTTCAGGTCCTAATTTAATAGATAGAGTCAATTAAACCTCTCTAAATGTCACTTGGAGAATGGAATTAGCAAGATTACACTTCTTGCTGAAGCATAATACATCAGTATCAGAAATATAACTTGCACTAGTATTCAACATTTGTTTCAAAAATGCCATATTCTGAGGCTCTTCATTATGATAGCTGAGCTCGCTGCATTTTTTCCCCAAGAAAAGTAAAAAACGTGACGGAGAGAAGCACCCAGACTGTGCCAGGACATACTTACTCAAGAATGTCTTCTAAAAGAAAAGTGAAATGAATAGAAAAGTAAGTCTATGCCTCCAGATACCCCTACATCATGAAACCACAAAGCAATTCTGGCTCAAGACCACTCCTGAAGTATTTTGACATTTGCTCCTTCTCTGGAAAACAGAAAAGTATTTTTGAAGTTATAATACACTTCTGCAGTTCAACAAGGAATAACAGAATCTCATAGTTGAAAATATCATGAACAATTTGACCTGGGGCCAGGAAGATAGGAAATGTAAGGCAAGAATGGCCAATAAAGAGGAGCATCCTAGGCCAGGTGAGGAGTTGGTCCCCCAGAATTGGGCAGAAGGCTTGCAGCTAATTCAATCCAGCCTTGGCAGGCTCAGATAGCCAAGGACAGCAGAAGCGTGTGCACAGCAGCTATTCTGTGTCATGAGAATGGTAGCATCACAGTCTCAAGTTGATCTATTAAGTTTGAAGCATGACTCCAGTAGGATCAAATGAGCCAAATGTATGAGGAATCAGGGTCACAGACAGATTGGAACTCACTGCCAGGCTCCGTATCTGGTAGAGTTGCAGTAACAAGCTCAGAAAAGCAAGGCACAAATGCAGTCCTGATGACTTGAAATTCATGACCCACGTGAACAAGAAATGCCCATTGACATTATTCACTTTGGCACAAGGTAGCAAAACCACTTACAGCCCACACAGCTGGTGAGGATGGAGTTCCTGTTACACTGAGAGGCTAGAACTGAGGCAGGTATTGGGAATAGATGTAGTTGTGAGCAAGTCCTAAAATCAGGGAAACCCAGAGTAATAATAGCTAACATCTACTGAGGGTCTACTATGTGCCAGACTTTGCACTGGATCTTTATATGAATTATCTTTTACTATTAACATTACCACCATTAACTATGAAACATTTACTGAACATATGTTATGTGCCAAGTATTTTTCTATGTATTTTATCTGCATTATCTAATTTAGTCCTTACAACAACTGTATGCGCTAAATATTTCGTATTTCAATTCTTATATAAAGAAATTCTGATAAATAACTGACTAACTTGTCCCTGATTCAATACCTTGCTCCCAGGTCACACAGATGAACAAGTGACAGAGCTGGGATTTTAATCCAGGCATCCTGAATCTGGAGTCCCAATCACTGCCTCATGATCTCATTGAACCCCTAGGAGTAGCTCTTGCTATATGCAATTTACAGTTGATGAAATAGACTCATTGAGGCTGCATGATTTGCCAAGGACATCCAGGACCTTCTGGTGTCCTCATTTAATCAACCCAGAAGGATCTTGCCTTGGATCACCCATTAAGAAAGTGCCAAGGGCACAGTGAATTTGTGTGTTCCCATCTCAAAGGAAAGGATGGGCTACTTACACTAAACGGTTTCCTCATCTGCTGCACAAGTCTCTCAGTTTTTGCCTCTGGTTACCTCTTTCATTTTCTGGCCATCTCATAAAATCTAGAATACAACTTTTTTCTGTCATTCTTCCTTTCTTCTCTCTCTTCATTACTAGCAAGTGAATCTCACCACATATAAATCATTTTAATCCAGAGAGATACTCCCTGAAACTCAGTGAAGTCAGCCTGGGAGGTTTCAGGAAGACAGTAAGGGCAAATGAATCTCTAAATTACTTGTATTAATCAAATTCCTCCTAAATTTCCTCACTTCATTGTTTTCCCACATGACCACACCGGCTTAGAGCCAGCTCCTTTCCTTAGCACAATTCGTGACACCTGATAGTCTTAAGAGTTGCTTGATCTAAGACAATAAGTTACTGCTCTGCTGTAGAAAAACAGGTAGCATTTAACTGATGGAAAGAAAAAGGGGTGGGGAGTAGTGAGCCGGCACCATTTATGAAGCTCCAAATTGGACTTGACATGGCTGGAAGAAGGCAGGAAGAAAAGAGGGCAGAAAGCACAGGAAGAAGAGTCACCATAGTTTTCATGTGAATAAATATTAGAGCAGCTCGCTAAGGACACAGGTGATTACTTCTGTTATTTCTTAGCATATAGACCAGCAGGTGCAGATAAGGAGCAGGTCCCTGTGGGAGGCTCAAGGTGCTGCAGTGGAAGTACTAGCATTTTGCAAGTAGCCCGGAGTATGCAGGATGCTGGGCATGCATCACCTCGTGTCGTTCTCACAAGAGCACTGCCAAACTGGCTCCTAAATAAAAATGACACAAACGGCTATACACTGAGAAGTATCTTTCCTGTCTTTGTCCCTGTCTAACGCCATTCCCGTGCTTAACCTTTAATGGGAGCCATTTTGATTTGTCCCTCATTTATCCCTCTGATTTTTTTTTTTTTTTTTTGAGACAGAGCTTCACTCTTGTTGCCCAGGCTGGAGTGCGATGGCATGATCTTGGCTCACCACAACCTCCGCCCCCCAGGTTCAAGTGATTCTCCTGCCTCAGCCTCCCGAGTAGCTGGGACTACAGGCATAAGCCACCACGCCTAGCTAATTTTTGTATTTTTAGTAGGGATGGGGTTTCTTCATGTTGATCAGGCTGGTCTCGAACTCCTGACCTCAGGGGATCCGCCCGCCTCGGCCTCCCAGAGTGCTGGGATTGCAGGCATGAGCCACTGCACCCAGCTGATTTTTTAAAAAATTTTGTTTGTTTTGTTTTTGTAGATACAAACAAATGAAATTATATAGTCTTATTTTTACCCAGGAGCAGTAGTATTATCCATGCTCTGTACTCACAGGGAAACCAAAGTTCAGATAAATGAACTGTTTCTTCCTCTGGGCTGGTCTGTGGCTGATGCAGAATCCTCCTGCTCCTGGAGTTGCTGCTGGCAACAGGATCCAGCCTGAAGATCAAGGATCAAGGGACACAGCTGAGAGTCACTGTAGATTCTGAATTCAGAGTTGCTGCTTGAGTTAGCAAATTGGAAGCCCTGAAAAATGCCATTCCCCTTTCCTGTGGTGCTAAGAAATCAAAGATCTAAGCTTTTGCACCACTAATGCCTGAAGCTGGAGGTTTTCATGAACCATTCAATGGGTGTCTTCATGAAAGCTTCCTAGAAAGAAAGGCTGAGGTATGTGTGCTTGGGGTAAGGTTGTCAGATAAAATACAGGGTGCCCAGTTAAATTTGAATGTCAGATAAGCAGTGAGTAATTTTTTATTATAAGTGTGCCTTGCAACACATTTGAATGTGTTTGAGGATGATGATAATGATAATGATGATGAGCTAAATCTGACGGCCCCAGCATAGGGAGGTGTTGAACATCGGCCTTTAGTCCTCTAAGGAACAGCTGGCCTCAGATCTGACGGGCTGATGGGTTCCTAAAGTTTTGGGTAAATTGGGATCTAACCCTTTATATTAATAAGTCCTAAAATAGAAGTCTTGACTTCTAGATTTCATAAACCTTAAGAATAGAGAAGACGGAGAACCTTCATTATTTCTGGAAATACGGCTTTTTGAGAGTTTTCTCAACCTCAATTAAACTGCTACAAAAGGGCCTGAGTATAGCAACTGTAGCCTAACCTAGCTAGTGCTGTGTTGGCATTTCTCGGAATTGTTTGTTGTTATTAATTTAGCAGGTGTAAAATGATTCATTTTACTTTGGTTTCACTTTCTTGATTATTTTATGAGCTAATATAAAATAATTGCATGATTGATTTCTGTTTCTTTACTATTCGTATTTCTTTACCATTTGCACTCTTCTGTGTTTCTATTTGTGCTCCCCTTCATATAGAAAATAAACCCTTTTATCCATTTATGTCTAATTTTAAATGAACTCATCACAGATTATTATAGATATTAGACTGTCATATTTGATGAAAAACATTTGCTGTCTTACTTCTTATCCCTTAATTTTAATTTTTAATTTACAGATGTTTAATGTTTATTCACATGAGTCTATCAATATTATTTCCTTTGTAGTTGTTTCTATTTACTTCAAAGCTATAGAAATTTGTCATCCCTGTATTCATCTCATGAAAGTTTTACTTTCTACTTGTCTTTCTATGCTTAAGAAAAATCAATTAACTCTTTAATCTAGTGATTCTCAAAGAGTGGTTTGAGCATCACCTGCACTAGATTACCTGTTTTGTTTGTTTGTTTGTTTGTTTTAACGCCCATCCCCGTTACCCTTGGCAGACCTTAGTAATCAAAGTTATTCCAAAGGACCATGAAAACATGTATTTTTAACCACCTTCTAGGTGATTCTTCTGCATCTGAAGCTTGAAAATCACTTCTTTAAGCCATATGAAATTACTAGACATCTTTGTTTTCAAGCAATAAGTTGACTCGAGATAACTTAAGCAAAAATAGTATTTGTTGGAAAAATTGGGAGAGTGGATGTAATTGAAGTAAAACCTGAGGAGCTTGGCTCGGAGATGGAAAGATCATGCAGCTCCGGCAGACCTGAAAAGAATACAGGAGTGAAATGAAGGAACACTCACTGTCCTCGACCCATCTCCACCCCCACTCCTCAGGATGTAAGCTCCATGGGAACAGGGATCTCTGCCAGAGCAGGTGCTCAATGAGTGTTTTTTTCTTGTTGTTGCTCCATTCACAGCCCCTTGAAACTGTCTCCAATTGTCCTGACTTGGGCGACAGCCACCTTATGACCAGAAAAGGGCAGAGAATTTATAGTCCCACCCACACTGCATATACAGAAGAGGTTATCTCCCAAAGGAAATTAAATTTATCACCACAGGAAGGAAGAAACATCTTCAGTGGGTTAAAAACAATTATCTAGTGTATCATCATATAAAATATGGCTCTAAGATAATTTTTCCCCAAATGGTTTGCCAATTATTCCCCAAATCGCTTATTCATTCATCAGTTTTTCAATTTCTTATATTGAGTACTTTACTTAACATGGGTCACACGGCAACAGCCAGTTACATCTATATTGAGATTTGTATTTTATTCCATACACCTGGAACTGGAGGTTAATAACATTAAATTCACTTCATTCAAGACACCAGGTTTTCCCATTACCTTTTAGAAACCATTAAAAGATTAAATAGGCTGTTCCTTGTGCTACCTACTTGGTTTCATTTTCTCCAAATATGCTTCTAGTTTTAATAACCTTATTCTTTGAATTGCAGGCATCTTGCATTTCCCTCTAGGACTAAAAGTATGTTTGTTAGCAATGGAACTCACTCTGCTTTTTTTCTCTCTCTTTAGGTATAATCCACGCAGAAATCAATCATGCAATTAAAAATTTTCTTCTTTGAACTTCTCAATAACAGCGATTCCAATCTTTTTCATGTGAGTTTATTTTAGGAGATATAAAGCCACAGAAAACCAAAGAGGAAAGCTCTAGCAATATGTACCCATAATTTCTCAAGGTTCTTTAGCATTCAAGGGAGGCTTTCTGCTTAATAGCCAAATAATTCTATCTAAACCCCCATTCAATATTTTATCAATTTATTGTATAATAGCTATATTTTATCTTCCTTCTTACTCCTGAGAATTCTCAGGAAATAGTTCACACAATAACAAATCCACCTTGATTATCATTGGCCATCTCTTACTCTGAACCACTGCTGTAGGCCCCTCTGCTGGTCACCTCTCACAACTGTTTCTCAGGATCTTTTTGCAAGATGTTCTGAAAGAACACAGCCCAAGGGACACAGCCCCTGTCTTGGTATAGCCCATGCCAGAAGAACGCAGACCTTTTCCTAATTCTCCTTAACCCAGCACATGCTAAGCTGTGAGGTCTGATGTCTACTGAAATATTGATAATAATGCAAGGAAAATGAAAATTTGTAACTGATACGAGATAGAACCACTCCTATGATCCATAGGTCTGAGAGTGTTTTTCCTCCTTCCTTCCTTTCAAGAGCTGGCTCATCTCCCCCATGAGAATTTTATTGTCTTTTTTGCCCATTGAGTCCAAACTCTTACCCGCTTCAGCCCCAGAGGAATGAACAAGCAAACCTACCCCCTTCCCTAATTTAAGGCCCAATTTATTTCTTTGATAGAATAAATCACAATAAAAACATATCCTTCCCACTATTCTGGGCTCCAGACAAGGCCACTAGAAAGTATAGTTCTCTACATATGTTCATCTGACTGGGGGACACAGAGCACTTTAATCCACAGTGAACTAAACCACACCAGCTGCAGATCATGTTTACAGCTCAGCTGAAACAAAACATCAGATCTGCCTGCTGCCTGTTGGGAGGAATCAGGTCTTAGGAAGATCTATCAATATTTAAGCCAACATATTTCCCAAGAGAAAACAGTGATTTTTCTGGGATAGCCCAAACTAAATCTACATGAAGAAAATAAAACACCTCTTCTTGTAAGGACACAGTCATATCAAGGATACCCCCAATTTGTATTACTAACAGAGCACATAACTTACATCCTGATCTGAAAACTTTAGCAGGGTTTTACTGACATCGTGGGTTCAGAGCTTCCCTGAGTGGAGGGAAAAGCAGGCATCTGTCTTACATGTATGTGATGTAATGTCTTGCCAAAGACTTAAGGCTAGGAAAGCAGTCTAGGAGGGCAAAATAAGCCTTGAATTCCCTGGTGAAGCATGATGAGTGATGTAAAGAGGAATTTGCTAAACAGCAGGCTGAAAGTTTATGCTGGCAAATGTTACCTTCAGCAGCAAGACCCAGTATGAGAGACAAATGGAACATCCTTGGCAGCAAAGGCAGGTTTCTATCTTTGTTGTAAGGAGGCTTATCCTTGGGTCACAAAAGTCTGTCCAGAGTAATGATTCAGAATGCCATAGGGAGCTGCCAACAGCAAGGGCTGAAGGGAGGATTTGATTCATCTCTTGCTGGTATTGCTTCTCTTGCGGTTTCAATGCTAGAAGTGAAGTATCAGTGACAAGAGCTTGCTCTCCTGGAGAGGTGTTCAGAAGGCACAGGAGCCAGCAAGGTGGGCTCCATTTCAGGTCTTCACCATTTATGAGCTGGGTGGCTGTAACTCTTGGCAAGGTGTTTCAAATTTCTACCTGCCAGCTGGAAAATAGCACAGCAAATGGAGGATCTGGGCACGCTTTACCAGTTTTCAAGCTTGGATGACGGGGGGATTGGCAAAAGTGAACACCTAAGGGGAGATGGATACAGATGGCAAGACAGAGAATCACGGGACCCCTTTTACAAATGAGTAGCCCCCAACTGTCAGATAATTTGAGCTCGGTTTCCCTGCAGTTTGTCCTTTTCAGATTTTTTTGTAAAAGTTTAAAGGAGCTCCAGCACAATTCATTTGACAATAGTAACTATTTACTGTGACTACTTCCAATTGTGGCCAAGATCTGCCCTCTAGTGGTCTGACAATTGCAATGCCTCTTACTATTACATTGTTGAACTTGGTAATTTTCAACCGTCGGGCGACCCCTGTTGTCATAACAGTCGTATCTCAGTATGTTGAGCTAAAAGAAACTTCAAAAATCATCTGCTCTGTTTCTTTTCATAACTAATTCCTTCCAAAAATGCACCTGGCTCTTGCTTTAACACCCAACTGCATGTAAAGATAGCAGAGCAAAACAGGATCACAGAAACTTCTTTCCCCACCCGATGAAATGGTTATTTTTTAAGCCAAATATGATACATTAGCGGCTAGAGAGGAAAGGGTACTGCTTGAATCATAAGGTTTGGCATCCATGAAAAGAAAGATTCTGATATGACTGGTACAACTTCTAAGGCCAGCCCTTCTCCCAAAAGCAAAGGTAGTCAACGAAATACTGAGAATTCAAAAGAATATGCTTTAATTAAAAAATAAATAGAAAGCCACACCCACCTCTGAAGCTGATTCTTTGGTGAGGAGAAGTCACGATAGTTCCAGATAAAGTGAGAAAGACATCAAGGAGAATCCATCCACGCCATTTTACAGAAACTACAAACAAAACTGCTCCCTGTTAAGCATGAGCAAAATGAAAAGAAACAGTACAAAATTATGCAAATCTGCTACTACAAAATAAGTAGTAAGCAAGAAAAAAGCAAACCAAAACCAAAACCAAAAACCCTCAGGAAGAAAATAAAACTCAAAGGTGAAGTGCAAGTTCTTTTTGAACGCTTAATTACAGAGAAGAGTTCATTAAGAATATCAAGTCAGTAAAACAGTACCTCTAAGATAAATTATAAAATAAAGAAGATGGAAGAAGACATTGTGGAGCTAAGAAAAATGGAAAAACAAAATGAGTTATAAATGTAATAAGTTATAAACTGCAAAGGAGAGAAAAATGTAGCTGCAAATGGCATGGAGAGATGGCTGGGGATAGTCATAGAAAATGCAGGATGAAAAGACAAAGCAATTAAAATAAAGGTAGATACAGAGAGAAAAAATTATCCAACGTGAAGACAACTGACATCCTTAGAGTACAAGGAAAAAAAAAAGAGAATTCAAAGATATAACCTAAAAAGTTTTCTGAAAAGAAGAACGGTATTAATGGATAAAAAAGAGGACAATTATGTCCAGAAAAATTGATACAGAATGGTCTAAATTGGGAAATTTCCTGGTTAAACTGTTAAATGTTAAGAATCAAGAAAAAAAATTGACATTTAGGCAGAAAAAGGCAAGTCAGCCCCTATAGGGGGAAAAAGTCAAGTGGTTTCAAGGCTTTGCCATGCAACTCCAGTACCAAGGGACATGGAGTAATGACCACGAACTTCTGAGAGAAACAACATGATTCAAAAATATTGTACCAAGCTAGGGTGTCATCAAGCATTGAGATAAAGGGCAGATATTTTTTGACATGCAAGAGCTCGGGAAATATAATACTCATGAACTCTTTTTGAAACAAAACCAAACTACACACAACTGGCAAGTAATCCCATCGAACAAGAGATGAAAAATAATCAAGAACTCGAGTGAAAAAGCTGTGATGAAAAGAACTCATGTGGAACAGCATGTTTATTTAATTTCACAGCTAAGGCTAATCCTGTGTGGCCTTGAAGGTAGTATAAGGGAATGTATCATTAAGTCCTAACAAAGTGAAAATAATATAAGCAAAACCTGGAAAAGAGTGAGATGAAAGGAAGAGTAAACAGCAATTATCTTATCTTTTGTAACAGGGGTCAGCAAATGACAGCCTGTGGGCCAAATGTGGCCCACTTCCTGTTTTTGTAAATAAACATTTATTGAAACACAACTACATTCATTCATTTACGTATTGTCTCTGGCTGCTTTCACGCTGTAATAGCAGAGCTGAACAGTTGTGACCAAGTTCTTTTAGCCCACAAAGCCTAAAATATTTACTACCTGACCCTTTGCAGGAAACATTTGCCGAGAGAGAAAAGTTCATGAAGAATATGAATTCAGTAAAACAATACCTCTAAGATAAATTATGAAATAAAGAAGATGAAAGAAGGCATTGCAGAGCTAAGAAAAATGGAAAAACGAAACAATGAGTTATGTTTTGTAACACTATTTTACAACACCGAGACAATCTATAATAACTAAAATTGAAATGTGTGGCTCAAAAAATGAGTCTGTTTTTAAAATTGCTTCAGTAATGTCTTTAACTTTAGAGGGATCTCTACTGAGGACGTTTTTATCCAACAGTATGTGTACATATACAGGCACAGAGAGATGTCTAAAGTAATATTCATCGAAAGTACTTGTTACTCCCACATGGTAAAATATGGAGTAATGTGTTGCTTTTGTGTCGGTGTAGTGTCTGATTTTTTTGTAATGAGCATGTATAATTCTTTAGAAAACAGTAAGAGTAATTCAAGTGATTAATTACTCTTAAAAATAAAAAGGCCAGTCGATTTCATCTTCAACCCAGCTATCCTAAGAACAGTCAACCTGTTATTTGGGAGCTTCCTCAGGCCCCCTTCTCTTCACCTCAAAATTTTGGTATGAATTTTGGAAATGTGATTGCAGAATTCCTGTATATTCCATAATTAAGCGTCGGGGAGTTTTCTTTCTTCATTTCCTAGATTTGCCATCAATGTGGATTAAGAATTACTTGGAACAGCAGAGGGCGCCCTGCTCCATGTTTATAGGAATGTAATGTAAGTACCTGCCCAGTAC
Organism: Gorilla gorilla gorilla; assembly: GCF_029281585.2. Lineage (NCBI taxonomy): Eukaryota > Metazoa > Chordata > Mammalia > Primates > Hominidae > Gorilla > Gorilla gorilla. The sequence goes on from NC_073228.2 coordinate 152,592,150, forward strand.
TGCCGTTTGGAACTTGTGTGAATGAAAGCCAGTAAGTGATGGCCTGTAGGATTCAGTTTCCCCATCTCCCACACCTTCCTTCTGCCAACCCATCCCCCACACTGCAGAACAGATCATGCCGCCCTTCTGACAGCAACCCTTCTGTGATTTCCCTTTGCACTCAGAATAAATTCTCAACTCCTTAACTAAGGCAGAAGAGGCCCCCACACGATCCTGCTCCTGCCATCTCACTCCATACTCCACATTACACTTGATACCTCCACTGCGCTGGCATTTAGTCAGTGCCTAGACCATATTGAGCTCTTTCCCATCTCTGGGCCTTTGCATTTGCTATTTCCTCTGCTGAGCAATTTCCTCTCCCGAGCTCTTTGCATTTTTAAGGAATCTTTCTCAATGTTTGTCACCTCCTCAGAGAGGCCCTCCGTGATGACCCTACCAAAAATCTCGCCCACTTTATTTTCTATCACAGCACTATTTATATTATCTTACTTGTACTTCTCACAGTCTGTGATTGTTTTATTTGTTATTATGTTTTGTCTGTCTCTCCCACTAGAACCTAACTTCCACAAGAGCAGGAAGCTGCCTGTTTTCTTCATTGTTACATCTTCAGCATCGAGCGCTTAGTAAGTACTCGTAAATATTTGTTGAATGAATGAATAGACTTGCAAGATGTGTGTCCTGGCTGCTCTCTCAAGGCTACTATAAAAAGAAAAAGTGAGAAAGTTCTTGCGGTGGGTCAAATTGTATTTCTCTCTAAATTTATATGCTGCAGACCTAACCCCCAGTACTTCAGAATGTGATTGTATTTGGAGATGGGGCCTTTAATGTGGCAGTTAAGGTAAAATGAGGTCATATTGGTGCACCCTAATCCAATTTAACTGGTGTTTTTATAAGAAGAGCAAATGCGGACACACAAAGAGACACCAGGGGTGCACAAGCACAGAGAAAAGACCACATGAGGCTGCTGACTTCAAGCCAAGGAAATAATTCTCAAAAAAAGCCAAACCTGCCCACACCTTGCTCCTAGACTTCCAGCCCCCACAGCTGTGTGAAAATAAATTTCTGTTGTTTAAGCCACCCGCTCTGTGGTACTTTGTTACAGCAGCCCAAGCAAACTAATACACACCTTTATAAATCAAATAGTAGTAAGCAAAAGTGACAACTTAATATTTGAAAGAGCAATGATTAGGCATTAATGGTGGATTGAAATGGCAAGTTATGTTACAGCTATTCCATTGAAGGAACAGAACTTGAGAAGGTAAATACTGAAGCTGGAGAGGCAGGGATGACTACATATTTTGCAGAGTACAGGGCAAAATCAAAATGTGGAGTTCCTTGTTCAAAAGGCAGGAAAAAAGTGCTGTTAAAGATACAAAATATAAAACTTTCTCTTTATTCCATGGCTTCTTTCTCCACTCATCATGGTGTTTTTACTTTGCTATTTGATGTAGCTCTAAGAACAATTTAAAATTATCAGCATCAATTTTACCACTTGTCTTTATATTGTAGAATATTAGTTTTAAAATATAACACTTAAATATTAGTTTAAATGTCAGAGCATTTAGCTTGATGTAGAAGCACTGAAATTACATTTTCTGTATCTGGTAGCTCACACATGCATAGGTATTGCCTCCTCATCAGAACTGTGGAAATGCTGCCAAGAAAAGCGAACTCAACTGTGTTTATTTTACTTCTTGACATGTGCATATTCTACCAACACTATCTTCAGCTTACTGGCAAGGAAGGAAGGAGTAAAATGAGAAGACACTATAGGCCATCCACATTTCCCTTTCCTTCTGTGTCACTATTTTCAGCCTCAGTGGATGGCTAACACAGGGAAGTAACATGAGTAAGAAAGGATATAAAAGGGATCCTTGGTCATTTGTGTTTCTCAGAACGCCACTGAACAGAAAGCATGGCCCCTGGGGGCTGTCAGTGTCCCCATTTACCCAGTAGATGTAGCACACTTACTCTGTATTCACTGTGATTCTCACTGCACTCCATGTGTCCTGGGTACAGTTGACTTCTCTGTCCAGGGCATCCTAAATGTTATATGTGAGTGGGGAGGCAAGGAATGGCAGTGGACCCATAGATTACACGTGTTTCCTCTGGTCCCATGCATGTTCCATTGTCTCATTGGACTTTACCTATAGAACACAAGTTCAAAGAAAAAATTATTCAGGATTTCAGGACGGCTACAGCAGAGCATTAAACCACATGCATGGCCCTCTGAGTGTGGGTCCCTGTGCAACGCGCACAAATCATGAGCTCTTGGAGCCAGCCCTGGAGAAAAGTGAAGCCATCCTTCAAAGAGCAAAGAAAGTAAATGGGTCCCAGACTGCTTGCAAGCTAATTCCCAAAGAATAAATATCCTGCGGAGGTCCCTAAAGCATTTCTATAGAGAAGTGCCAAAGTGCGGTTCAGTACCCAACCCTTAGCAGGAGACACAGGAATTAACAGTCATGTGCTATTGATTTTCACGTTGGCACGTATTATCTCAGGTTCTATGGGATTTGCAAGTGAGACTGAGAACTTATAAACACATAAAACCATCTTCCTAGGGAAATTGTGTTTCTGAGTTTCCAAAGACCAACTTGCAAATCTTCTTTGGGAACCCACTCTATTTCTAGGTAAAAACTATTCACACCTGGGAGTCCTGAGAGGCCATTTAGCTCTTAACAAGGCAGAGGCCAGTCAGGCACTTTACTGAGATCATTAAGAGATAGGTGGAGGCAACCAAGTACAGTGGGATCCCTGGGCTGGAAGTCGGGAGACATGGGTGGGAGGATGACTCTGACAGTAAGTGTGTGAACTTAATCAACTCGCTTTCAAACACAGAGTCTCATTTCTCTCTTTTGTGAAACAAGAAAGTTGGATTTGATGGTCCCCAAGGGCCCACACTGGGCTAAAAATAACCAAAACCAGGAAAACTTTCTGACAGAGAAGGCAGAGAGAAAAAAAAATGCCAAAGTCACATGGAACAACTTGGCAGTGAATAATGAACTGAAGACGCTTTTAGAAACCTCTGTGGGCTGGTTCCCTTTGCAGGTCTTCTAAGTCCCCTGGATGTTGAGGTCTGACTTCTGCCAGACCAGAAGAGTATGACCTGGGCAGGGTCTCCAGCAGCTTCTCCAGCTCACCTGTCCTCCTGCCCACTAGCCTGGGCAGTGCCTTTCCCCTGTCACTCTCTAGTCCAACTTTGGCCAACTGGTGACCCTGGGCCAGAGAAAGATCCTGAATGACTTGGGACCTCTTGAATGTTTTTATCACTACTCTCACTGCTGTTAACACATTCCTGACCTCTGACCACCTTAAGTCTCTGGGAACTTTGGTGGAAACAAATCAAACAAGTAGCAATAGAGTGTGGAAGAAAGTAAGTGGGGTGAACTCCTGAGATCTAGCTTTGGCCTGATATTAACAAGTTGAGTGACTTCAAACAGATCCTTTTCTTCCTGGATCACTGGATTTTGTCTTTTTCCTTCACTTGAGTGAAGTGAATTCTCAGGTGATAGCACCCTGTTTTTCGCTTGCGGATATACCTCTCCTCTATTGTGAAATCATAATGTTTAGGTGGGACTGACCCTTCCCCCAGTTGGCAGATCCCATCCCTCTGGCCACAGTGATGGGCCATGGCTGAGAACAGGACCCAGTTAGAGCCAGTGAAAAGACTTGAGAACTGTAACTGGACTTCTGAGGGAGAAAGGTTATCTGTTCAATAGATTTGAGGTCATGAGCATGTGAGGCTTGGAGCTCCTGTACCCATCTTGCTGTCATGAAACAGCCAGCTATGAAGTAAAGCCAATACATGGATGGAGAAAAGCAGAGCAAATATAAAAGTAGACACACTGTGTCTCAATGACATTCTCTGAACTCCTAGATCAAACTGTGCCCCAAACCAAAAGCCACCCCTGGATTTAAGCCAATGAATTCCTTTGCTCATTTAAACTGGTTTAAACAGGACTTTTGGTCACTTGCAAGGGTAATAATCCTAGCTACTATACTCACATCTCTGAACCTTAATTCCCTCTACTGCGAAACAGCTATTTTGTGGGTAGTAATTACCATAAGAGAGCATAACGGTATTATCTCTTTCAGGAGTGGCCATAATTCCAAGGTAGCAAAGACAATTTTTCAAAATGCCAAGAGCTGCTTTCTTCATTCACTAAGCATCATATTTTCAGCATCTTGGACATCTTACATGACAGCCTTTAATACATGTAATTATTATTGTTCACATGTAATTCTGCATCCCCAGCTGATGTCTCTCTTCTGAGCCTCAGATGCCATATCCATCTGAATGCTGGACACCTCCACCTAGATGTTTTCATCTCAACCTGGCAGGTCCAAAATTGAGTGGATCTTCCCACCCAACCCCAAACCCCTATCATGTTCCCAAGCAAAACCCAGCTTCCCAAGCCTGAAACCTACAAGTTGCCCTTTTCTCCTCTCTTTCTTTTTAATTCATTCCATCAACAAGGCTTGATAAGTCTGTTTTCAAAATAGCTCTCATACTTTCACCTTTTTCTCCAACTGTCATGACACTTCTATATTAGGGCCACCATTATCTCTTGCCTGACCACTGGAAAATATTTCTAAAAGATTTGAAGATGGCTCTCTCCTTCTGGTTCTTAATGCAGTTCCCTCCTTTCGTCCCTTTGGGCTTAGAAGTAGAAACACCTCTGCTGCCACTACCCCTGGGTGACTGCATCAGCCTTTGTGCCTCCTCCTTACAAACAAACCGTCTCTGAATTGTTCTAATTTGAGGAGCCCATCTCTTTCCCATTGGGATTTTAAACCTTATAGATCCTTCCATGAACACTTTCCTCCCTACAGTCTGACTCCTGTAATGACTCCTTCTCCCTCCCTTTCCTCCTTTCCTAGACGTCTGCTTACATAGCCTAGAAAGAAGGAGGGAGGAGAAAGCGGAAAGGCTCATGGTAGCAGGGCCAGTTTTGACTTTTAAGAAGCCCTGGGGATTTGTGGGGGGAACAGTGTTCTGGCTCCAGCTATTGCTGGCAATCTTTAGAATGTGGCACTAGCTCCTCTTTGTCCATTGTTTGGGGTTCTACTTGTCAATACGGAATAATAGGAAAAGTGTGATATACCATCCTATCACATATGGCCGTCTGCAGTGGGACTTAATGAAGCTTTCAAACACACAGAGGCCTTGTCACCATAGCTCTTTCTAATGCTAGTCAATACTTTCTATGTATTAGGTTTCTTGCTAAAGCTTTGCCTTGAATGTTTACGCGCGGGCAATACCCAAGAACCTAACTGGAGGCAAGACAGGTGAGGGAAGCAGGACAAACACACCCAGTCTGACCCAGTTGATAATGAGTTTTCTACATCTGAGAATGTGATGTTTGTGTAACACGTTACAGTTTAACAGGAGCTTTCATCCCCCTTTAGCTGGCACATGGCTGAGTAATCAATATATGTTTTCGTAAATGATTGAATGCAACTATAGAGTCATTTTCTCCTCCTCAAAATAACCCTGTGAAGTAGGCAGTGCAGGGATTATTATTCTCACTTTACAGAAAAGGAAACCAGGGCCCAAAGAAGTGAAATAGTTTCCTGAGTCCACGTAGTCAGTGACTGTATGTGCTCAAACCAGAACCAGCAGTGTCAGGCACCCATACTAGCTCATTTCAAAAGTCAGGAAGTCAGGAAGCAGGACGGTATTCTTGATAAAATAGGGAATTGGATTGGATCAAGTGCTTAAGTGTCTCTCAGTATTAAGTCTCTATTCCTAGCCTCCCTCAATAATCTTACAGCACAGTTGGGAGCTGCCATGGAAGGGGATGGTAGGCAGAAGTTCAGGCTGCTAACCAGCTGGGAATTGAGTAAAAGGAATAAGAGAAAGGCCTTCTGGTGCCAAGACTCTGGAGAAATGTTTGTTGACTTTTGGCTTTGCATTGACTACTTCCAACTAGGCTTTGAAGCTGACTTTTTGATCCCAGGGCTCCCTGGGATGGGTGGGGGAGCTCATGACATTGTTGCTGTGGTTCTCCAGGCAACCACAAACCCTCAGTAGCTCCAGGAAGATGCCTGAATTACGTGGAAAGCGATGAGGGAACTACAGAGAAAACAAGAGATAGCTACAAGGAAAGTGGGGCAAAAACAACAAGAATCTAAAGGGCAAAACAAGAGAGGCCCCAGGGGCGGAGCAACAGCCAGCACAGCAGCACTGTGAGGATGTTGATGGTGCCTCTCCTGGAGTCCTTCAGAATAAACTTGTCCCTTATAAAACTGAACTAGAAAGTGTCTAAAGGAATGAGAGCCCTAGCTCTCAGCCAAGTCTCCCAAAATAAGTTTTAAGAGATGGAGTGATGTTCTAAAAACACAGACCTAAATATTCACTCCCTTGCTCATAAGCTCGCTTTGCTCCTTGTTACCCTCCTGATAAAGTCTGTGCTCCTCGGCAGAGCTCAAGGACACTATTCAGTTCCTCTCCATGCCCCACGACTCTCTCGAATCTGGTCTGGGCATTTGTGCAAGTTTCTCCCTCCTTGGCAAATCACTACTTATCTCAAGGTCTAAGCTTCAACATTAATTTTTCCAGGAACATCCCCTCGATCCTATTCCCATCCCCATATTAGGCACAGTGTTCCTTCTGTACGTTCCCACAACATCACGATCTTTCATAATGGCAACATCGCTGGCACTGTTAGGGGCATGTCCGTCCCCTTCTCAGATACATCTCTCACATGAAGCAGAGGTCCGGGCACTTAGGAAGTGCTCATTAAATATCTGTTGGATAAATAATAAGGAGAAACAGTCAAAATCTCTAAAAGAGCCTTCTGTTTCACCAAGCAAAAAGGAAGGAAAATAACCAAGTGTGGGACATTGAGCAAAGAGATTATTTTTAACAGGAACAGAAACCCAGACAAATAAATGGCCCTTAATTTATCTCAGGGTTATCAAGAAGTATATTATACCCTTGATAATTGTGCAGTTATAATTACTTCTTCTGGAAACTGGGCTTTGTTGGAAGAAAGATTGGAGAGATTTGGAGATAAGTTTCCTTAGGAATAAACATGGAGAATCAAAATCCACCAAATGCCTGGATATCTCGGAAAAGAGATCAAACTGAAATAAGTGAGTGGACAGAACAGCCAATGTGGGTCTGACATAGTAGCCGCGTCTAAAGGGGCAGCTGCTTCTCAGTTCCAGCCAATTGTTGAAATGCAAGAATACCAGCAGCAGCAGCCAAATCTCGTGACTGTCCCAGAGAGGCCTCAAGTCCTTGTGGGGTGTGTACGTCTGCATGTGTGAAATCCTCTGGGTTCTAAATCTCCCCAGCTTGTTTACATTTTTAATAGTTACTAATCGGGCCAAAACAGCAAGTTGTATGAGTCCCAGAGATGCCAGCGTTTGACCTTCGCACCAAAAAACCTGACCTCCCATGGCTCTGTTTACCGAAAACTGTCAACACCAAACTGCAAGCGCCAAAGCTCCAAACAACATGATCCACCTGCGGAAAGTGATCAATACATGAGGGACTAAAGAAGAACAGAGGTTTGTCTGGGTCAGTTATTGGCACATAGTAAGTGGGTGCTCAGTCAATAAATAGCTGTTAAATGGGATAAAGAATAAGGAAATGGTGGATGTATGTCTGCAGTTCAAGGTTTGTACCACTAGATGGTGAAGTTTGTTTTTTTCTGCAGATGTAAGCACAGAGAAATAAAATACTAGGATAGTTTTATGGATACATCTACAAGCCATGAGTACATAGCTCGGACATCCCACAAATGCTAACAGCTGTTTTCACATCGTCTTCGCTATTCCTCCTCACTTCCAACTCCAGTCAGCTCCGGATAAAAATAAAGTCATTAGAAGTAGCTGGCTTTCCTTGATATGAGAAGGACCATGTTAGAAATAGAGGATTACTAGAATTATACAACCTCCCAAGACTGAGCCAGGAAGAAGTTCAAACTCTGAACAAATTACGAGTTCCTAAATTGAATCAGTAACAAAAATCCTACCAACAAGTAAAAACCCAGGACCAGACAGATTCACAGCCGAATTCTACCAGACATATAAAGAAGAGCCAGTATTATTCCTATCGAAACTTTGCAAAAAATGGAGCAGAAGGACTCCTCTCTAACTCATTCTATGATGTCAGCATCATCCTGATTCCAAAACCTGGCAAAGACTCAACAACAACAACAAAAAAGGAAACTTCAAGCCAATATTATTGATGGATATCTATGTAAAAATCCTCAACAAAATACTAGCAAACCAAATTCAGCAGCATATCAAAAAGCTAATCCACCACGATCAAGTAGGCTTTATCCCTGGGAGGCAAGGTTGGTTCAACATATACAAATTAATAAATGTGATTCATCACATAAACAGAACTAAAAACAAAAACCATATATAATCTCAATAGATGCAGAAAGGGCTTTTGATAAAATTCAGCATCCTTTCATGTTAAAAACCCTCAACAAACTAAGCATTGGAGGAACATACCTCAAAATAATAAGAGCCATCTATTACAAACCCACAGCCAACATCACACTGAATGGGCAAAAGCTGGGAGCATTTCCCTTGAGAACCAGAACAAGACAAGGATGCCCTCTCTCACCACTCCTATTCAATATAACACTAGAAGTCTCAGCCAGCATAATCAGGCAAGAGAAGGAAATAAAAGGGTTCCAAATAGGAAGACAGAAAGTCAAATGATCTCTGTTTGCAGACAATATTTTTTATCCTTAGAAAACCCCATAGTCTCGCCCCAAAAGCTCCTAGCTCTGATAACCAACTTCAGCAAATTTTCAAGATAAAAAATCTATGTACAAAAATTAGTCACATTTTTATACACCAATAATTCCCAAGCTGAGTGCCAAATCAAGAATGCAATTGAGGCCGGGCGCAGTGGCTCAGGCCTGTAATCCCAGCACTTTGGGAGGCTGAGGTGGGTGGATCTCGAGGTTAAGAGATTGAGACCATCCTGGCTAACATGGTGAAACCCTGTCTCTACTAAAAAATACAAAAATTTAGCTGGGCGTGGTGGTGGGCACCTGTAGTCCCAGCTACTCGGGAGGCTGAGGCAGGAGAATGGTGTGAACCCAAGAGGTGGAGCTTGCAGTGAGCCGAGATTGCACCACTGCACTCCAGCCTGGGTGAGAGAGCGAGACTCCGTCTCAAAAAAAAAAAAAAAAAAAAAGAAAAGAAAAGAAAAGAAAAAGAATGCAATTGAATTCACAATAGCTACAAAAAGATAAAATACCTAGGAATACAGCTAACCAGGGAGGTGGAAAGACTTCTGCAACAAGAATTACAAAACGCTGCTGAAAGAAATCAGAGATGACATAAACAAATGGAAAAGCATTACATGCTCATGGATAGGAAGACTCAATATTGCTAATACGGCCATAGTACCCAAAGCAATGTACAGATTCAATGCTATTCCTATCAAATTACCAATGACATTCTTAGCACAACTAGAAAAAATTATTCTAAAATTTATATGGAAACAAAGAATAGCCCAAATAGCCAAACACTCCTAAGGCAAAAGAACAAAGTTGGAGGTATCACATTACCTGACTTCATAGTATACTACAAGGCTCCAGTAAACAAAACAGCGTGACACTGATACACATACAGACACATAGACTGATGGAACAGAATAGACAGCCCAGAAGTAAATCCACAAACCTACAGTTATCTGATCTTTGATAAAGTTGACAAAAACGACCAATGGAGAAAGGACTCGCTATTCAATAAATGGTGCTGGGATAATTAGCTAGCCATGGGCAGAAGATTAAAACTGGACCCCTTCCTTGCACCATATAAAAATTAACTCAAGACAGATTAAATACTTACATATAAAACCTAAAACTATAAAAACTCTTGAAGAAAACATAGAAAATACCATTCTAGACATAGGCCCTGGCAAAGATTTTATGATGAAGATGCCAAAAGCAATTACAAGAAAACCAAAAATTGACAAATGGAACCTAATTAAACTAAGAGCTTCTGCACAGCAAAAGAAACTGTCAAAGAGTTAACAGCCCACAGAATGTCAGAAAATATTTGCAAACTATGCATCTGCAAAGGTCTAATATCCAGTATCTATAAGAAACTCAAATTAACAAGCAAAAAATTACCCCATTAATAAGGGTGAAGGACATTAGCAGACATTTTTCAAAAAAAGACATATACATGACCAACAAGCATATAAAAAGATGCTCTACATCACTAATCATTAGAGAAATGCAAATCAAAACTGCAGTGAGCTATACTGTCTAACACCCACCAGAATGGCTATCATTAAAAAATAGAAAAAAAATATGCTGGTGAGACTGCAAAGAGAAGGGAATGCTTACGCACTGCTGGTGGGAGTGTAAATTGGTTCAGCCATTGTGGAGAGCAGTGTGGCCATTCCTCAAAGAACTATTAAATAAAATCAGAATTACCATTAGACCCAGCAATCCTATTATTGTATATGTACCCAAAGAAATATAAATTATTCCACCATAAAGACATGCATGCATTATGTTCATTGCAGCACTATTCACAATAGCAAAGACATGGAACAACCTAAATGCCCATCAACGGTAGACTAGATAAAGAAAATGTGGTACATATACACCATGGACTACTATGCAGCCATAAAAAAGAATGAACTCATGTCCTTTGTAGCAACATGGATAGAACTAGAGACCATTTATCCTTAGCAAACTAATGCAGGAACAGAAAACCAAACACCGCATGTTCTCAGTTATAAGTGGGAGCTAAATAACAAGAGCACATGGACACAAAAAGAGGAACAACAGACACTGGGACCTACTTGAGGGTAGAGGGTGGGAGGAAGGAGAGGATCAGAAAAAATGCCTAACAGATACTATGCTTACTACATGGGTGATAAAATAACCAGTACACCAGAGCCCCATGACATGAGCTTACCTATAAAACAAACCTGCACATGTACACCTAAACCTAAAATAAAAGTTAAAAGAAAATTTGGAAAATGTGGTGCATATACACCGTGGAATAATATGCAGCCATACAAAGGAGATCATGTTCTTTGCAGCAACATGGTTGAAGCTGGAGGCCTTTATCCTCAACAAAATAACACGGGAACAGAAAACCAAACACCACACGTTCTCACTTATAAGTGGGAGCTAAACACTGAGTACACATGGACACAAAGAAGGGAACAATAGGCACCAGAGACTACTTGAGGGTGGAGAGTGGGAGGAGGGTGAGGATTGAAAAACAGCCTATTGGATACTATGCTTATTACCTGGGTGATGAAATAATATTCTGCAACCAAACTCCTGCAACATGCAATTTATCCATAGAACCAACCTCCACATGTATCCCTAAAAGTTAAAAAAATAGAGGATGAATACTAGATGATGTCTGTATGGGGCAGAGTGGGAAGGGCTGGGTATTCAAGGAGCTCATGGTCTTGTGAGGGCAAAGAGACCTTTAACCCAGTTACAATTTATTGTATTTGATACTATAATGGTGGTGTGTAGATGATGCTTTGTGAACCCAAAAGAGAGTGACTACCTATGTTGGTTGAGGAAGGGGCAGGAAGTCTTCTCGGAGGAGCACCTCATGCACTGGATGAGCCTTGAAAGATGAGAGGAAACCCACCAAGGTACAAGGGCAGGAAGAACATTCACTCATCCATCAGATATCTACTGAGCACCCATGTTGCCCAGCACTCTGCTGGCCGTTGGAAATATGACAGTGAACAGGACACAAGGGCTCTGTTCTCAAGGAACTCACAATGCAGTGAGAGATACATAAAATAATCAAGAGAATAAAGACTTTTTTTTTTTTTTGAGATGGAGTCTCGCTCTGTTGCCCAGACTGGAGTGCAGTGGCACGATCTCCGCTCACTGCAAGCTCTGCCTCCCGGGTTCACACCATTCTCCTGCCTCAGCCTCCCCAGTAGCTGGGACTATAGGCACCCGCCACCACGCCCGACTAATTTTTGTATTTTTAGTAGAGACAGGGTTTCACCGTGTTAGCCAAGATGGTCTCGATCTCCTGACCTTCTGATCCGCCCACCTCGGCCTCCCAAAGTGCTGGGATTACAGGTGTGAGCCACCGCACCTGGCTGAGAAAAAATACATTTTTTTAAAACTTTATTTTAAGTTCCAAGGTACGTGTGCAGGACGTGCGGGTTTGTTACATAGGTAAGCACGTACCATGGTGGTTTGCTGCACCTATCAACCCATCACCTAGGCATAATATTAAGCCCATCATGCATTAGCTATTTTTCCTGATGCGTTCCCTCCCCCCGCACCCCATCCGACTGGCCCCAGTTTGTAGTTCCCCTCCCTGTGTCTATGTGTTCACATTGTTCAGCTCCCACTTGTATGTGAGAACAAGAGGTGTTTGGTTTTCTGTTCCTGAGTTAGTTTGCTGAGGATAATGGCTCCAGCTCCATTCATGTCCCTGCAAAGGACATGATCTTGTTCCTTTTTATGGCTGCATGGTGAGAATAAATATATTTTAAAAGATTAACAGATTGTGGTAACAACACAGTCTTGTGGAAGGAAGGAGGCAGGATGCTGTAATAGGAAAATTGGAGACAAGACCCATCTCCTATAGGATGGTCCAGGTGATCCTCTCTGAAGAGGCAGCATTACTGAAGGATGAGAGGGAGCCAGTCACATAAGCCAGATGGGGGAAGAAAGGGCTGAGGGGGCAGTGGGAGTGGGGATACTTAGAGGAAGGCATAGCAAATACTCTCCAGGAAGAAGACCTAGAATTTGTGAAACCATTTGTGAAAAGTTGGGGAATCTCCCGGTATATCTGAGGAACTGTAAAAAGTCCCTGTTACATTAGGATGTACAATGGAAAGGGAGACAAAAAATGGTGAGAGCTGAGGTCAAAGAAAGGGCGGTGCCCTGTGAAGGGAGGGCCTCTGACTTTACCTTAAAGTTCAGTGTTTTCCTAACAAGCGTCACACTTGGAGCAACCTCACCACTTCTGCCCTATCTTCATTCTATCAAGGCTATTATTTCCTTATTTTTCTTACAATGAATTTAATGTTATACTTAAAATATTTTTGAGGGAAATATTATCACTGTACTATATAGACAAAAAAATTGTAATATTTACCATTAATAGCAGGTAACCACAAAATATAAATCCAAGACTAATAAAATTTTAAAATGTCTCACGTCTCCTAAAATTTTCATGACTGGTTCCATCCTAGACTTGAGGGTATGGGGGTGGAGAGCATTGAGGGACTTTAATTAGATGACTGAGGACATGAGTTTAAATTTCAGAAATCAGTGTTGAAAGCACTCTCCTATTTATATCTCCTACTAAAAAGTGATGATTATCCTGGCAGTCAAAAAAAAAAAAAGTATTTCCAGACAAAAACTTTTTCCCTAAGGGACTTTCCAGAGGAAAGTTACATGAAGCCAACTTTGAAAGCCCTGATGAATAGCAAGCTACAACACAAAAATTCAGAGAGACTGGTTAAGGACAACCTGCTCACTGAAATTCCGAAGTTTAGTATCATTTCCTCCAGCTTGAGAAGGATGGCTTAGCTACTTGGCAGCTGGGGAGTAAAGAGATTTAGATAAAGCTCTTGAAAATGAGGAACTAGCTCATAATTCTTAACTGGGGAAAGCCACAATACAAAATCTAATAGACTTTTTTTGGTTCTTCTTATGAACTCATATCTGGCAGCTTAGAGAAAGACATGAACTTAAGTACCCATCCCCTGGAGCATTTAGACTTTGGTTTTGCCATTTGAAAAATATTTATGAAGCCCCTATAAAAAGTCAAATACTGTGTAGAAATCAAAATTACTTAATGGGGTTACAAATTCAAATGTCCAACAAGTGCCAGGAGGGAAATGTGAATGACACAGCAGCCCAGTAAGACAATAGAGAGTGGTGGAGGCTACCGAGAACTGAAGACTACCACCCCCAGTTGAAAGGGGAAACTGCTGCTCAGCTCCACTCAACGGTAGCAATCCCAGGAACGTGGGGCCTGTGTTGACAGGTCTTCAAATATTTTAACTGAAAAATCATTACACAATGGTCATTATGTCTAGGGGAAAATTGGAGAGTAGGGGGAATATGTCTTGATTTTTAAAAGCTGGCAAGTATCAGAAAAGTTTTAAACATGCTGCAAAGCCAAGTAAAATATGCCTGCAGTCGCAGGCAGAAAGCAATCCAAGGGCCCCAGTGGGTGACCTCTGGATGTCGCAGAGTCTCAGCCTTTTTGGGGCTTATGTGTTGGAAGATAAGACATGTTCATAAATAACTACAATACAGAACATGGTGATAAGTGTTGTGTGAGCAAGATAAAGTGCTAAAAGAATTAAGAGGAGGGAGAGATTACTGAACAGTGGGTTCCTAAGGAGGGAGAAGGGGTGTCTCAGAAAGCTATTTCTGACTGCATGTTGAGGAACCCAATAAACTCAAGGAGGGAGGAAAAAAGAGATATCCAATGATCTCAGTAAGCCGGCTAGGAAATAATTGATGCAGCCGGGACTGGGCATCAGCATATCACAGGGAGCATTTCCAAGATGCACATCTAGCTCTTACCCCTGACATCCTACATAGAAATTCCTTGGGTTGAAGATCATGCACCCAAGTTTTAAAATGTCTTTTTAGTTAATTCTCTTTCAGGCCCTTCCTTCACTTCTGCTCTAAGGAGCTGTCCCCTAAAACACTGCCTAAAACAACAGTTATGTCTCTTTTGTCCTTTCTGTATCCCCAAATTCAAATAAACCAGGATGCACAGGTTGTCAAGTTTTTATTTTGTGAGTGTATCATCTGTGCCTGTACCTGGGATTCCAACCTGAGCCAGGCAAGAGCCTTAGTAAGGCACTGCCTTAGCCTGGAGGAGAACACACCTTCTTATACTTATCCATTTGGAGCAGGTGCCATTTTGTTATTCCCAAAAAGGCACTCTATGCTACAGTGGCCTGCAGATTACCAAGGAATTGATAGATTTCCAAGCCATCTTTCTCCAAAGATTACCTTAAAAAAATATAACCCTTATGTTGACACGAGTTGTATATAAAAAGTTGGCACAAGTATATATTGAATTTGCTTAGAACTAAGGATGGGATTGATATCCAATACAGTTATAAAAATCCAGAAGTTCATGTATGCTTTTCCAATTTATAACTCAAAATTCTCATCAGAACCTTTCCATATGTGCCTTAGTTTTCAGCTTCTTTCAGGAATACCCAGGCTCTGTTTTCCATCAAAGACACCCAGAAAGCAGGCCCCATTGTTTCACTATTATTGTTGCCAAATCTGCCGCCTCTCTCATCACTGGCCATCCCCCCTGAAGGGTTGCTTATCTAAACACCAATCTAACCTAACAACTCTTACTTCAAATTGTGCACTGTCCCAAAGAAGACATGTGGGGAATGCAATGTTCTCTGGTTGTTGAAACATATGCATTTCAAAATCAAGGAAGCCTTCAGTATGCAGAAGTTGTTAGCTTTCCTGGCCCCTTCCTCTTTTGAGCTACAACCATTCTCTTCCATTCTACATTCTGGTAAAAATGCAAGTTGTCCATGCCTTCTAAGCTTGTGAAGTAAAAGAAGATGTGGATAATGGGAAAGCCTTAGTATCACGAAAATGAATGACTCCATAAAGTTCCAGTGGAGGTAATTAAAATGAGAAATGTTTGCATTTTGTGAACTACATGTGCTGCCCAAAATAAAATTAGGGGTACACTCTTGAATCCTGCAAGAGGAACTGATCCCAGTAAACTTGTTATAGTCAATAGGGGGGAAACTGCCCATTCGGCTTGGTTATGAGCTTGTGCACTCGAAAAGGGGAGACAGTGAGCCCTTTAAGCAATAATACCTTATGTTGTGTGCATTTTGTAGTTCAGAAACATTTTTACATCCACTTCATCATTTGATTCTCACAGCAGTCTTAAGAGAGAGGCAGAGAAGGATTATTATTATAACCAATCTACAAAGAAACTGGGACCTACAGGGATGTGTAGTGGATATGTGATGCTGTTGCTGCCAAATGCCCCTTTACCCTTCTCCAAGTTCACGTCTGGGGAACACCTGCTCTTGTTTTGAGTCCATGTGCTTATAGAAGATGTAACAACATAATTTATTACTCTAAGGATGGGGCATGTGAATCAGAGCCTTAAACTCTTTAGGTCTCACAAATTTCTTCAGGGATGGGCCCATAGACTTTGTTAGAGCTAACGAGATGCAAGACTTTTATTTGTTGATAGAGTGATGTGCCCACTTTCCTTCTTATCCTCATGTGATGTCTTGGAATAAAGTAAACATATAGCATAATAGAACTAGTAGAAAGAGAAAGGCTTGGTTCAGATTAAATCATTGATTTTCCCATCTTGGAGCAATTACATTTCCTTTTTTATTTTTATTTATGTATATATTTTTCGAGACGGAGTTTCTTGTTGCGCAGGCTGGAGTACAATTGCACGATCTTGGCTCACTGCAACCTCTGCCTCCCCAGTTCAAGCAATTCGCCTGCCTCAGCCTCCCGAGTAGCTGGGATTACAGGCGTGCACCACCATATCTGGCTAATTTTTGTATTATTAGTAGAGATGGAGTTTCACCATGTTGGCCAGGCTGGTCTTGAACTCCCAACCTCAGGTGATCCACTCACCTCAGCCTCCCAAAGTGCTGAGATTACAGGCGTGAGCCACGGCACTGGGCCTACATTTCCTTTTTTTTTTTTTTTTTTTTGAGATGGAGTCTCCCTCTGTCGCCCAGGCTGGAGTACAGTGGTGCAATCTTGCCTCACTGCAAGCTCCGCCTCCCAGGTTCACACCATTCTCCTGCCTCAGCCTCCAGAGTAGCTGGGACTACAGACGCCCACCACCATGCCTGGCTAATTTTTTGTATTTTTAGTAGAGAAGGAGTTTCACCGTGTTAGCCAGGATGGTCTCGATCTCCTGACCTCATGATCCGCCCGCCTCGGCCTCCCAAACTGCTGTGATTACAGGCATGAGCCACCGCGCCCAGCCTTTTTTTTTTTTTTTTCTGACATTAACTTGAGCTGGGTTTATAGGCGTTTAAAACCGAAGAGTGATTCAAAATGGTTATGGTGTCCATGGCCCCATAACTTCACTTTACTCATGAGTGACATAGCTCTCTAGCTGTTATTTGGCATCACCTTTCTGCATTCCTGTGTGTTGTCGATTGGTAACTTTCCTCCATATTTTGGGGAGAAAAGTGAGAGGGTGGTAATGTTTCCAACTTCTTTTTTTGCATCTAAAAATTTCTGGCCACTAGCCAGCCAGTGGATTGCACGCTCATGGTTCAAGTGCACACCCCCTTCCTGCCCCAACCCACAGTGGCCAGAATGGGAGGCCAGAGTGCAGAGATGGGGAAAGGCCAATGGGTGATAAGGCACAGGATATAGCCACTTGAGCAGCAGAAGCTTAGAAACGTCAGCTCCCTTAGAAAGAGGCTGTAGGCACAGTAAATCTTTCTATAGCACTAGTGCTTCTCAGTGCAGCCTCAGATATCCACAAATTCTTAGGCATCCTATGATAATGCTACAATTTGCATTTGAATTTATCATTCAAATGTTTCTCATGCTTGGGTTACCTGCATGACTACCTTATGAGATTTCAGTGTTTGTATTTGTTGTATTTGCAAACAAATTGTATCCAAGTAATAGTACTCAGTTGTCATGAGTTAATGAAAAAAAAGGAGGCAATCTTAATGAAAAAGTGATACACTTGCATCAAGTGAAAGTCAGATGACATCATGGATCTTCGTGGGACTAAAGCTTTGCAACAATGCCCACAGAGAAAGTGTGATGAAAGAACTGAGGCTCAAGAGTGAATAGACAAGTCAGACTCCAAAGAACCTCGCTAGACTAGATGTGAGCAGAGAATTCCTTTTAGCCATGTGGGATTATCCATCACAATTAATTTGGCCACTTAAATTTCAGTTGTTTTATAATTTTATTTATAGTACATTTAACTAAAAAGTTTGTTTTTGCTACTTTGGTTATATACAACTATAAAATGAATGATTTATTCCTACTTTTATGTTTGTGTATGTGTAAATAACATTATAATAAAAGGGACATATCAATGATGGGGACTATGAGAAATTTCTTTTTTCTTAAAGGGGCTGGTCGGTGTCTCAGACTTGAAAACCACAGTGGTATAGTGTCTCTCCCAGGACCACCTGCTTTCTTCTGGCTTTCTTCTTGTGGTTTGAACCTTATAATACTCTTCCTCTTTTAAGCCACTTTATTAAGGTAGGATTGACATGCAAAAAGCTACACGTATTTAACATGTACAACTTGACGAGTTTGGAGATAAATATAAAGCAAAATTTTTCTCCTCTCCTCTTATATATTATTTGTATGTATGTGTGTGTGTATGTGATAAGCTCACTTCACATAACATCTACCCATTCAGCAAATTTTTAAGTATACTATACGGTATTGTTAACTATAAGCACTATGCTGTGCAGTAAACCTTTAGAACTTATTCATTATGTATCACCAAACCTTTGAAACTTTCAACTAACACCTTCCAATATGTCCTCTCCTCAGTCCCTGGCAACCACCATTCATTCTCTGCTTCTAAGAGTTTGACTATTTTATATTTATTATATAAATAGTGTCATGTTGTGTTTGTCATTCTGTGTCTGGCTTATAATACTTAGCATAACATCCTCCAAGTACATCCATACTTTTGCAAATGGCAGGATTTCCTTTCCATTTTAAGGCTGAATAATATTCCATTGTATACATACATCACATTTTCTTTTTTTACATATATTTTTTATTATACTTTAAGTTCTGGGGTTCATGTGCGGAATGTGCAGGTTTTTTACATAAGTATACATGTGCCATGGTGGTTTGCTGCACCCATCAACCCGTCATCTACATTAGGTATTTCTCCTAATGCTATCCCTCTCCTAGCCCCCCACCACCCAACAGGCCCCAGTGTGTGATGTTCCCCTCCCTGTGTCCATGTATTCTCACTGATCAGCTCCCGCTTATGAGTGAGAACATGTGGTATTTGGTTTTCTGCTCCTGTGTTAATTTGATGAGAATGATGGCTTCCAGCATCATCCATGTCCCTGCAAAGGACATCAACTCCTCCTTTTTTATGGCTGCATAGTATTCCATGGTGTATATGTGCCACATTTTCTTTATCCAGTCCATCATTAAGGGGCATTTGGGTTGGTTCCAAGTCTTTGCTATTGAGAACAGTGCCACAATAAACATATGTGTGCATGTGTCTTTATAGTAGAATGATTTATAATCCTATGGGTATACACCCAGTAATGGGATTGCTGGGTAAAATGGTATTTCTGGTTCTAGATCCTTGAGGAATCATCACGCTGTCTTCCACAATGGTTGAACTAATTTACACTCCCACCAATAGTGTAAAAGCATTCCTATTTCTCCACATTCCCTCCAGCATCTGTTGTTTCCTGACTTTTTAATGATGGCCATTCTAACTGGCATGAGATGGTATCTCACTGTGGTTTTGATTTGCATTTCTCTAATGACCAAGTGATGATGAGCTCTTTTTCATATGTTTGTTGGCTGTATAAATGTCTTTTTTTGAGAAGTGTCTGTTCATATCCTTCATCCACTTTTTGATGGGGTTGTTTGTGTTTGTGTGTGTGTGTGTGTGTGTGTGTGTGTGTAAATTTGTTTAAGTTCTTTGTAGATTCTGGATATTAGCCCTTTGTCAGATGGGTAGATTGCAAAAATGTTCTCCCATTCTGTAGGTTGCCTGTTCACTCTGATAATAGTTTATTTTGCTGTGCAGAAGCTCTTTAGTTTAATCGGATCCCATTTGTCAATTTTGGCTTTTGTTGCCATTGCTTTTGGTGTTTTAGTCATGAAGTCTTTGCCCATTCCTATGTCCTGAATGGTATTGCCTAGATTTTCTTCTAGGGTTTTTATGGTTTTAGGTCTTATGTTTAAGTATTTAATCCATCTTGAGTTAATTTTTGTATAACATGTAAGGAAGGGATCCAGTTTCAGCCTTCTGCATATGGCTAGCCAGTTTTCCCAACACCATTTATTAAATATGGAATCCTTTCCCCATTTCTTGTTTTTGTCAGGTTTGTCAAAAAATCAGATGGTTGTAGATGTGTGGTATTATTTCTGAGGCTCTGTTCTGTTCCATTGGTCTATATATCTGTTTTGGTACCAGTACCATGCTGTTTTGGTTACTGTAGGCTTGTAGTATAGTTTGAAGTCATGTAGCGTGATGCCTCCAGCTTTGTTCTTTTTGCTTAGGATTGTCTTGGCTATGTGGGCTCTTTTTTGGTTCCATATGAAATTTAAAGTAGTCTTTTCCACTTTGAAGAAAGTCAGTGGTAGCTTGATGGGGATAGTATTGAATCTATACATTACTTTGGGCAGTGTGGCCATTTTCACGATATTGATTCTTCCTATCCATGAGCATGGAATGTCACATTTTCTTTATTCATACATTTGTTGATGTACAGTTAGGTTGCTTTCATGTGTTGGCTGTTGTGAATAATAATGGAATGAACATGAGAGTGCAGATATCTCTTCAAGATCTTGATTTCAAATCCTTTGGATGCATACCCTAAAGTGGGATTGCTAGATAATAATGGTATTTTCATTTTTAATTTTGAAAGAAAAGTTTATACTGTCTTACATAGTGGCTTTGAGAACATTGTACAAAGTTCTTTATTGTCTATTACACATCCTCACCAACATTTGTTATCTGTTGGTTTTCTGAAAATAGTTGTCCTAACTAGTTTGAGGTGATATCTTATTGTGGCTTTGATTTACATGTCCCTGATTAGCAATGTTGGAAATATTTTCATATACCTGTTGGCAATTTGTATGCCTTCTCTGGAGAAATGTCTATTCAGGCCCTTTGTCCAATTTTTAATTGAGTTATTTTTATTATTTTTTTGTTTGTTGCTATTGAGTTGTAGGAGTTCCTTATATATTTTTGACATTAACTCTTTATCAGATATATGGCTTGCAAATATTTTCTCCCATCTGTAGGCTACATTTAACAATTCGTTAACAATTTGTTAATTGTTTCCTTTGTCCAGGGTGATGTAATCCCAATTGTCTAATATTGCTTTTGTTCCCTGTGTATTTGGTGTCATATTCAAGAAATTATTGCCAAGATTGATATCTAGAAGTTTTTCCTCTGTGTTTTCTTCTAGAAGTTTTATGTTTTCAGGTGTTACATTTAAGTAGTTAACCCATTTTGAATTGATTTTTGTGTATGGTATAAGATAAAGGTCCAATTTTATTCTTTTTCAGGTGGATATTCAATTTTCCCAGCACAATTTGTTGAAGAGACTGTCCTTTCCCATTGTGTATTCTTGACTTCCTTGTCAAAGATCAACTGATCAAATATACATGGGTTTATTCTGGGGTCTCCATTCTATCCCACTGGTCTATATGTTTTTGGTGTTTGGTTTTTATGCCACAGCACCATACTATTTTGATTGCTGTAGCTTTGTAACATATTTTGAAATCAGGAACTTCCAGCTTTGTTCTTACTCAAAATTGCTTTGACTCTTCAGGTCTTTCCTGGTTTCATATGAATGTTAGGATTACTTTTTCTATTTCTCTAAAAAATGTCATTGGAATGGTAATAGAGCTTGCACTGAATCTATAGATTGCTTTGAGTAGTGTAGACATTTTAACAAGATTGATTCTTCTAATACATAAACATAGGATGCCTTTACATTTATTTGTATCTCGTTTAATTTCTTTCATTGGTGTTTAATGGCTTTCAGTATATAAGCCTTTCACCTCCTTGGTTAAGTTTATTTCAGAGTATTACATTATTTTTGATGTTATTGTAAATGAGATTGTTTTCTTAATTTTCTTTTTGAATAATTCATTGTTTATCTATAGAAATGCAGTTGATTTTTGTTAGTGTATAGAAATATGTGTTGATTTTGAATTCTACAACTGTGCCAAATTGTTTATTGATTCTAATAGGTTGTGTGTGTGTGTGTTTGTCTGTGTAATCTTTAGGTTTTTCTACATATAAGATTATGTCATCTGCAAACAGTTAATTTTATGCTGTCTTTTTCAATTTGGGTATGTTTTATTTCTGTTTCTTGCTTAATTTCTCTGGCTAGAACTTCCAATACTATGGTAAATGGAAGTGGTGAGAGTGAGCATCCTTGTCTTGTTCCTGACCTTAGAGGAAAATCTTTCAGTTTTCCACCATTCACTATAATGTTAGCTGTGTATATGGAGTTTGTATATATGGACTTTATTGTGTTAAGGTAAGTTCCTTTTATACCTAACTTTTTGAGAGTTTTCATCATGAAAGGATGTTGAATTTCACCAAATGCTTTTTCTGCATCTAATGGAATAATTATGTTATTTTTATCCTTTATTCTGTTAATGTGATGTATCATATTGTTTGATTTGCATATGTGAACCATCTTTGCATTCCAGGGATAATTTCTTCTTGGTCACAATGTATGGTCCTTTTAATATGCTGAAAAATTTGGTTTGTTATTATTTATTTGAGGATTTTTGCACTCATGTTCTTTGAGGATATTGCCCTGTAGTTTCCTTTTTATCTGATATTTTTGTCAGCTTTGGTATTAGGGTGATGCTGACATCACAAAGAATTTGGAAGTGTTCCCTCTACTTCTGTTTTTTAAAGAGTGTAATAAAAATTTGTGTCAATTTTTTTAATGTTTGGTAGAATTTATTTGAGAAGCCATCTGGTCCTGGGCTTTTCTTTGCTGGAAGATTTTGATTACTGATTCAATCTCCTTATATTGAATGAACAGTTAAATAGAAACAGTTATTGGTCTGTTTAAGCTTTTTATTTCTTCTTGATTTAGTCTTGGTAGGTTGTATGTTTCTAGAAATTTATCCATTTCTCCTATGTTGTCCAATTTGTTGGCATATAATTCTCGCTAATAGTTCTCTATGAGCTTTCTTATTTTTTATCTTTTTCATTTCATTACTGGTTGTAGTTGTCTCCTCTTCCATTTCTGGAACGTGTTATTTAGGTAAGCCTTATCTCTTTTTCTCTTAGCCTAATTAAGCTTTTGTTGATTTTGCTTATCTTTTTAAATAACCAACTCTTACTTTTATTAATGTTTTCCAATGCTTTTTTATGCTATATTTCACTTATTTTTTCTCTAATCTCTATTCTCTTCCTCCTGTTAACTTTGGGCTTAGTTTGTTATTTTTCTAATTTATTGAGGTATAATGTTAGTTATTTATTTCAGGTCTTTATTTTTAATGTAGGTGTTTATTATTATAAATCTGCCCTCTTAGTACTGCTTTTGCTGCACTCCATAAGTTTGGATATGTTGTATTATCATTTTCATTTGTCTCAAAATATTGTCTAATTTCCCTTTAATTTATTCTTTGATCCAATGATTGTAAAAGAATGTGTTTTTTGAATTTTCATGTACCTATAAATTTTTCAGTGTTGTTTTTGTTATTAATTTCTCATTTCATCCTATTGTGGCTGAAAAAATATTTCGAATGACTTGAATCTTAAATTTTTTAAGGATTGTCTTATGGTCTAGCTTGTGATCTATGGTGGATAATTTTCCACACTCACTTGAAAAGAATGTGTTTTCTGATGCTGTTGGATAGAATGTTCTGTATATTGCCGTTAGGTCCATTTGGTCTATATTATTGTTCAATTCCACTGTTTCCTTATTGATTTTCTGTCTGAATGATTTGTCCATTATTGTAAGTGGGGTATTGGAGTCCCCTACTATTATTGTATTGCTGTCTATTTCTCCATTCAGGTCTGTCAATGTTTGCTTTATATGTTTAGATATTCTGATATAGTGTGCATATATATTTACAATTGTTATATCTTCCTGTCAAATTGATTTTATCATTATGTAATAACTTTCTTTGTCTCTTGTGACAGTTTGTCTTAAAGTAATATATTTTTCATCCTTTCACTTTCAGCTTATGTGTGTCATTACATCTAAAGTTGGTCTCTTGTAGACAACATATAGTTGGATCTTGAAAAAGATTTCATTTAGCCACTCTATCTTTTGGTTGGTGAGTCTATTTACATTTAAAGTAATTGTTTATAGGTAAGAGCTTACTATTGCCATTTTGTTGGTAATGTTCTGTCTGTTTTGTAGTGTTTTTGTTCATTTCTTCTTCTCCTGCTGTTTTCCTTTGTCTGATGATTTTTTTTATAGCGATAAACTTTGACTCTTTTCTGTATCTTTTCTGAATCTGCTACAGGATTTTTTTGTGTGGTTACTATGTGGCATGTATAAAACTTCTTATTGTTATAACAGGATTTTTTGAGGTGATAACAACTTCAGCTGCATATGAAAGCTACAATTTTACTTCCTCCCCCCACACACTTTATGTTATTAATATCAGAATTTACTTCTTTTTATATTTTGTATTAATTAACTATTTTTTGTGGTTATAGTCATTCTTAATACTTTTGTCTCTTAATGTTTACTCCAAGGTTAAAGGTGATTTTTGCACTACCATTATGACATTACATTATTCCGTATTTGTCCATATATTTACATTTACCAGTGAGATTTATACTTTCATGTGCTTTTGTGTTGTTTAGTGTTCTCTCATTTCAACTTGAAAGACTCTATTTAGCACTACTTGTAAGGCAGATTCTAATGGTGATAAACTGCTATAAGTGTTTGTTTGTCTCGGAAAGTCTTTATCGCCTTCATTTTTAAATAATAGTTTTGCCAGGGTTGGCAGAGTTTTTTTTTTTTTCTTTCAGCATTTTGAATATATTACCCACCTTCTTCCTCACTTTCAGGAAGGTTTATAATGAGAAATATACTGATCATCTTCTAAGGGTTCTCTTGTATGTGACCAGTCACTCTTTCTTTGCTGCTTTCAAAAGTCTCTTTTTATCTTCGAATTTCAACAATTTATTTATAATATGTCTCAAGTGTAGACATCTTTAGGTTCAAACTACTTAAGATCCTTTAAGCTTAATGAATTTGAAAGTTCATTTTCATCCTTAGAAATGTGAAGTTTTCAGCCATTACTTCTTGAAATAAACTTTCTTCTTCGTTTTCTCCTTCTTCTCTTTTTTAAACTACTGTAATGCATATACAGTTTTGCTTGATGGTGTCCCATAAGTCCTATAGGCTTTTTTTCACTCATTTTCTTTGTTTGTTTATTTTATTCTTCTAACTGTGTTATTTCAAGTAAACTGTCTTTGAGCTCACTGATTCTTCTGCTTGATTGAGTCTGATGTTGAAGCTGTCTATTGAAATTTTTTAGTGCGTCACTGTGTCCTTCATTTACAAAATTTCTGTTTGATGCTTTTTTATTGTTTCTATCCCTTTGTTGAACTTCTTATTTTGTTCATGTATTGCTTTGTGATTTTATTTAGTTGTCTATCATGTTCTCCTGTAACTCACCCAACTTCTTTAAGATAATTATTTTAAATTATTTGTCAGGTAATTCATAGATATCCATTTCTTTAGGTTCATTTACTGAAGTTTTTTTTTTCCTTTGGCAGCGTCATAGTTTCCTGATTCTTTATGATCCCTGTAGCCCTGCATTGGTGTCTATGCATTTGAAGAAGTGGTCATCTCTTCCAGTCTTTACAGATTCGTTGCTTCAGCAACGAAAGCCTTTCACCACCATGGTCGGGGACTCTAAGCAGACCAACTGGCAGGGTCCATGGGTGGGCAGACCTAGTGGCAGAGTCCATGGATGGGCCTACTGCTAGAGTCTACAGATTGATAGGTGTGATGCCTGAGTCCATGGGCAGGTGGGCCTAATGTCTCTGTCTAAGGCAAGCCTGCTGCCAGGATCCATGGCAAAGTCAGATACTTACATCACTCTCCCTTTCCCTTATGAAATAACCCACAGGCTGATGGAATCTTCCTCAGTGCTGTGCTGTGTTGGCTTGCAAGAGAAGTGGTGTGGGTAAAGTGTAACTATTCTTACTCTCTGAAATGTGTCATTTCTTTTTCTGTTCTTCACTTGAGTGCTGTAATGTCTTACCTGAAATCTAGAGATCTCAGGAAGGTATTCTTGACTATGGGTGGATGTTAAGTCCACGTTTCTGTAAAGGAATAAGGGCTGGAACCTTCTATTCCATCATCTTACTAACATCACTCTATAATACCTTTCCAATGGGGCTTCCTGTTTGGGGTCTCTCTACCTCTTAATCATTCTAGATAAGAACTAATCTTACTGACATACTTTCTTCATGTCAGTCCTAGACTCAAGAACTTCTGATAGCTTTAATATGACTATCAAATATAAGTTCAAACCTCTCTTTCTGACATTCCAGGTCCTGCCACTGGGCTATCACACCTGCTCTGCTTTCCTCACCTATGGTTTGTACCCCAGTCATTTGGATTCTCTTATTGAGACCCAGAGAAAACCCTGTGCCTTCCTGTTCTTTCATCTTTGTCCTTGCTCTTGACATTGCCTCTTTATTGTCATTCATCTCTTTAAATTATTCTCAACTACTTCAAGTTCTACTTACATTACCAAATAATCTACAAGAAGCCACTCCATAATAATTTCAGCCCATAGCAACCTATATTCTATTTTTCTTTTCATAATACTTAGTAGGAGTTCTCCATATTTCTATATTTGATTTTCTTCAATGTGTATGTTGTCTGCTAATATTATCTAATGTTTCAACTGCAAGTTCTTTTCTAAAAAGTCTCAGGATTTCCTCCTGTGCATTTTAACTCTGAGTAAGGTAGGCAGGATGCCTTGCATTCAGCTTTATTTTCCAGAGAGATGAAGACAGTTCCTGAAGGTACGGGTAAGCAAAAATAAGATAACACATTTTATTGAGTGGGTATGTGTGTGTATTTTCAAAAATGTCATAACCATTATAAAAAGAAAACTGTCTTAAGCCACAAAATATTTAATGGAGTAAATATGTGAATTATACTTTTTGTTTATCTCTGGTCTTAACTGCCATCTCTGCTAAGAAAAAAAAAACAAAAACAAAACGTGATTTTCTTTGTATTACATGATTTGATAGGAGTCTCAACTGAATTTTCATCTTAGAGTCAAAGCTTTACTTTGGCATACTTATATCTGGTGCCTTAAGGATCTAACAGTATGAGGCTAAACAAACTCCCTCCCTCCCTCCCTCCCTCCCTCCCTCCTTTCCTTCCTTCCCTCCCTCCCTCCCTTCCTCCCTCCCTTCCTTCCTTCCTTCTCTCAACAAATATTTATTGAGCCATCACCATATTTCAGGCTATGTACTAGGTGTTGCTGATATAACAGCAAGCCTATTGGACATAATCCCTGTCCTAATAAATTCATAGTCAAATAAGCACTCCTGTTGAAAAACTCAGCTGTATACGTTGACCAATCAAAACCTCAATGTCTTTAATTTTCAGCTAATATAAGAAAAATACTGTTGAGAGAGAGAGAAAAACAATGTATCCTATTTATCTCTCAACTCATAGTAATTCCTGTTTCTTTAATTCTTGGCCTTCAAAAAAAGAAAGAATTATGGGTCAGCATTTATCATGCATCTATAAGAAGTGGGCAGCACCCTCATCAGCAGTGCTAAAAGATGTGCACTGATTCCCTCTCAAATGGAGCCACTGTAAGAAAGTAATTATGTGATGTGAATCACCTGATTCTGGTTGACCTGCAAGTCACAGTAGTCCTCCCATCTTCTTCAATGCTAGCACAAAGATCAGTGGGTAAGCCAGGCCCTAACCGCACGTAGTGTTCTTGACCACAGTGTTGGTTTCACAGGAGTGCATGTAACCTCTTCTGGGCCAATCAGAGCTCTTCTTTGAGATTTTCTGCTTGGGAGCAGAATGAGAGTTTTTACTTCACCCTCTAGGTTCAAGGAACAGAAAAAATGCGAGCCTAAATTTGCCTGCTGCCTCATTGTCCAAGAGATGAAAGATGTCCACTACATTTGTAAAGAATGAAATCAACCCTCAGGGGGGAAAAAGAGACCTGAAAGAAGAGGAGAAAAGAAATGTCTCTAGGACATCATCTGAGCCCCTCAATATGGCTGTGCTTAAAGCCAAACCTAATAAATGCCGTATTTTGCATAAGCTAGTTTGGGTTTAACCTCATGTCATTTGCAATTAACAAACGTTAGCAGCTTCTTTGGATTATTAATTGTTGCTTGTGAACGTTTATTAAAGGATATGTTTCCTAATGCTTACTTATTATTTAAAAGAAAACATGTGTGTCTATGTGTATGTATATATGTACAGGTATATGTATGTGCTTTCTTCTGAGCACGTTAGAAGCAGGCAAAGAGGGATTCTAAGGGGAGCTTTAAGCCTTGAAAAGTATAGCTTCATCATAGATAAACAGGGCCTATCATGTCATTCAATGAAGCAGGTGAGTTAATCCACTTGAAGAATATTTATTGAGCAGTTATCTTTTCATTTTTTTGAGTCTACTAGAACAAACATGCCACATTTTTTTACATAAAAGGCACATACCATATATAATATTTAGGATTTTTTCTAGTCACTTAACAATATATTTTAGAGCTACAATAAAACTCTACTTCATTCTTCCTTTATGGCTTTTTACTTTACTACTAAATAAATGTTTTATATTTTAATAGTTGTCTATGAATGGAAAACTATTATTTTTAGTTTCTTGCGGCTACACAAAAGTAATTATGATAAATGGTCATGTAGGTTTATCTTTGCTGTCCAAAAAGTTGGGCATTTAGAAGTTGAGCACATTTTGCCCAATTCTTGCTCAAAGACCTTTTACCAAATTGTACTCACACCCACAGTGTATGAAAGTGAATCTCTGCACCCTTGGCTATGCTATACTGTCATTTTTAAAATCTTCATCCATCTTATGGATGAGAAAAAGATATTTCAATGTTCTCATTTACATTTTTAAAACTATTCATGAACCTGATTATTTTTAAAAATTTGGAAGTCATTTTATTTATTTTTCTGTGAATTGCCAGTTCATATTATTTATGTAATTTCATTGTTTTTCTTCCAAATTTGTCATAGCTCTTTAATATTGAAAACAAGTTCCCTCTGTTCATTTTTATGTGTTGCAATATGCTCTTGCTTTATTTGTTTATTTATTTACTATGTGTATGGTATAATTTTCTACATAGCAGTTTTTGTTTTTATTTTTGAGACAGGGTCTCACTCTGGTCGCCCAGGCTGGAGTGCAGTGGTGTGACCTCCCAGGCTCAGATGAACCTCCCACCTCAGCCTCCTGGGTAGCTGTGACTACAGGTGCATGTCACCACATGCAGATAATTTTTTACATTTTTAGTAGAGCTGGATTTTGCCATGTTGCCCAGGCTTGTCTCAAACTCTTGGGCTCAAGTGATTTGCCTGCCTCAGCCTCCCAAAGTGCCGGGATTACAGATATGAGCCATCCACCTGGCTAGTTCTTAATTTTTATATCTGTAAATGTATCACTCTTTTTATAGCTGCAGTTTTGTGCCTTGTTTTGAAAGAATTTTCTCACTCCAAGCGAGACTTAAAATAAACACAGTATATCCACATTTTCTTTTAGTACTTTTATTCATTTGTATATTTAAAATTTTTATCATGATGGAATTTATGTGAATAAGAAAAGAATTGAATTTTATGTGTCCTCAAACTGTTCATGGTATAATTCTTCCTTTTCCACTGATTGTAAATACTATGTTTATTGTATATTTAATTACTAATATATTTGGGTGTATTATTTAGTGGTTTACTATTTAATATGGTCCTGTCATTAATAAAGGCAGTGTAGAAAACATCAAAGTAAAATGTACAAGCAAGTCAACATTGCTTCAAGTGCCATAAAAGTAGAAAGGCAAACAAATTTTCAAATATGTGTTTTTTTCTTTACATATTTCTTCTTGGTTCTGATTACTCTCTTACTTATCCAACACTACAATGTTTCACATCCATTTTCTCATTTCATCTTAGGAAAGTGCTGCTATTTCTCTATCTTACAGATGAGGGAAACAGGTCTCAGAGAGGCCTTGCGGTTTGTTTCAGGAAACCTGATGGTAAGTAGCAGAGATAGGAGTTAAAATGAGACTTTCTGATTTTAGGTTTCTTGTTGAATTCCAAGATTTCTTTTAGAAATCAGCCATCGCATAAATTACTCATGAATGACAGTCTCCCAATCTATTCCACTTTCTAGTATACCTGGCTTCTATTAAAGTGAGTTTCCTTACAAGATCCTCAATTAGGCATCATTTTTCACCTGAGAAAAAATAAATCTTAAGTTGTGACAGTCAATATTCAATAAATAGCTGCTAAATGAATTAGTCCTTCAGTCCACCTCCCACTTTTTATGGAAAAACTGTATCTTCAGTGGGAACTTATCAATTAGAATTTGTCTTCAAAAGAAGAGTCTCGGGTTACTATATTGGTCCACAAACATTAATATTTAAATATTATTTCAGAAAAATAGAGAATTTTGATTTTCAAAAGGATCTCCTACTCTCATTCTTATACCTTCAAACTTTTCAATGTGGTTGGAGATTTTTTTGTGCTTTTTCTTACAGTTGAAATCCCCTGAGATTCAAAATTGATTATATGATCAAAAGTATTTCTTATTAGTTTTTCAACAGCCATATCTCACAGCAAAAGCCAAAGTAAGTCACCAAATCCTGTGAGACCTCCTGAGGCAACTCTCAGGTTTTGCCTTGGTGCATTGGCTGGTATGTGAAGAAGCAGAGCTTATTTTCTTGACAAGTGGATTTGTACAATTTCAACATGAAGAATTATTCAATTCAACTTTTGACCTAGGTCTTTCCACACATTTCAGGGAGTTAGTTACAGAAAAAATTACACAAAAGAATGTTGAAAACTTTCTAGCAAGTAGAATAACAGCAATGTAAAATATAGTCATATTTACCAGAAGAAGTCAAGAAGACACCCAGGACCTTCAGGAGTTAGTGTGCAATAAGCGTTCTTTTAATCACTCATTCATTCATTTATTCATTCATTTGACATTTCAGATAAACTATGAACAAAAATGAATATGATCTCTGCCTATATGCAGCCTACATTCTGATGGAGATTTAGGATTACCATGTTACAGTTAATTTTCTGTTTGTTCCATTAATTTTTTGTCCTTCTGTTTTTCCTTTCCTGCTTTTGAGTTAGTTTAATATTTTTTTGAGTTTCGTTTTAATCTTTCTATTACCTTTTCAGCTGTCTCTTTTGTGTTATTATTGTTGCTCTCCTTGTTGTTGTTATTCAAGTGGTAGCTATAGGGAATTTCAACATACATTTTTAATGTTTCAATCTCCTTAAAGTTATTGGTGTGCCACTTAATGTTAAATGAACAAAACTTGCAATCATATAAGTTCATTTACCTCCCAACACTGGTCTTTATGCTATAGTTGTTATTTTTTATGTATAGAAATGTTATAAGCCCCACAATTCAATCTTACAACATTTGCTTTACATAGCCATATGTCTTTTAAGAAAATTAAGAGAAAAATTGTTTTAAAAAATATTTACCTACACATTTATCGTTTCTGATATTCCTCATTTCTTACAGAAGAAACATGTTTCAATCTGGTGTGATTTATCTTCAGCCTGGAGAACTTTTGAATTTCTTATGGTATTGTCTGCTGGTGATGAATTCTCTAGTTTTATTTTATCCGAAAATATCTCTGTTTCATCTTAATTTTAAAGGATGATTTTATGGGATACAGAATTCTAAATTTAAAAGTTTAATTTTTCTTTTTTTTTTCTTGCCCCTTTTTTTCTCTTTCTTCCTTTCTTTCTTCCTTTCTTTCTCTCTCACTTCCTTCCTTCCTTCCTTTCTCCCTCTTTCTTTTTCCTTTCTTTCTTTTTCTTTTTCTTCCTTTCTTTCTTCCTTCCTTCCTTTCTTTCTTTCTCTTTCTCTCTTTCTCTCTTTCTTTCTCTCCCCTTCCCTCCCCTTCCCCTTTTCCCTCTCCTTTCTCGTTTTACTTTTAGCACTTTCAAGATATAGTTCCATTCTCTTCTGGCACCTATTAGTTCTAATGAGATGTCAGAGAAAATTTATAATGTTCTGCCATGAAATCTGCCATTTTTCTCAGGCTAAATGCAAGATTTTTGAATCTGTTAATTTATTTCTTCAAAGATTTTTTTCCCTTCCAAGCTATCAATCCCTTTTTCCTGGGATTCCAGTTTGGCACAATCATGGCTCATTGCAGCCTTGACCTCCCAGGTTCAAGCAATCCTCCCGTCTCAGCCTCCCAAGTAGTTGGGACTGCAGGTGCATACCAACACATCTGGCTAACAAACAAAAAAAAAATTGTAGCAAAGGAGTCTCGCTATGTTGGTCAGGCTGGTCTTGGTCTTGACTTCCTAGCCTCAAGCAACCTTCCCACCTTGGTCTCTCAAAGTGCTGGGATTACAGGCATGAGCCACCATGCCTAGCCACATTTGCTTATCTTTTTTATGTGGTCCCACAAGTCACAAAGGCTGTATTTAATTATGTTTAGGCTTTTCTGCTCTCTTTTCTTCAGGGTGTATTATTTCTTTTGCTCTGTCTTCAAGTTTTCACTGGCTGCTCCTTCTGTCATCTCCCAACTGCTGTTAAGTTCATCCAACAATATTTTATTTACAATATTGTATTTTTCTCCTCTAGAATTTCCAGTTTTTCATAATTCATTTTTCTTTTGTGAGATTATTAAGATAATTTCCTTTCTTTCTTTCTTTCTCTTTTTTTTTTTTTTTTTTGTGGCAGCATCTCACTCTGTCACCCAGGCTTAAGTGCACTGGCATGATCTCTGGCTCACTGCAACCACCTCCACCTCCCAGGTTCAAGGGATTCTCCTGCCTCAGCCTCCCGAGTAGCTGAGATTACACTCATGTGCCACCACACCAGGCTAATTTTGTAATTTTTGGTAGAGATGGGGTTTCATCATGTTGCCCAGGCTGATCTCGAATTCCTGACCTTAAGTGATCTGCCTGCCTCCGCCTCCCAAAGTGCTGGGATTACAGGTCTGAGCCACTGTGCCTGGCAGAGACCATTATTTTTCCTTATATCCCTGAGCATGGTTATAATAGTAGCTTGAAATTTTTGTCTACTAATTCTAACATTGGAGTCATCTCAGAGTCAGTCTGCTTTTCTTTCAAGTGTAGGTAACAGTTTCCTGTTTCTTCATATGTCTAGAAATTTGTATTGAATCTAGAATATTATGAATGACATATTAGTGAATCTGGATTCTGTTATGAACCTCTGTTAGTATTGATTTTTAATTTTAATAGGCAGTAAACTTGTTTAAGCTCAGACTCTAAATTCTGTTCTTCTGGTAGTAGGCAGCAGTTTCAATTTCCAATCTGTTAACTTAGGTTCAGTCTTGCATAGGCATATTTCAGGCTCAACCAGAGATTAAGACAATGTTTTTATGCAGAACGTAGCATTCTCTGTGGCTCTCTCATTTCCACATTTCCTCTTTCCCTTCTTACTCCTGTGGTAACACCAGTCTGTGTCCTCTAGTTCTGAAACCATCAAGATTAAAAAGTTTTTTCTGAGTTTTAGCATCCAGTCTCTGCCTGTTGGAGTCTGCCCTTAGGAAAAAGCCTTAAAAAGTAGGTAGCTCATCCAGTGCCCTTCGCTCTCCTGGTATGAACTGCTGCTCAGTTTCTGCTGGCTTTTGTTCGCTTTCCAGTGTTTTCAGGTTCATACCATGTATATTTTGTCCAGAGTTTGGAAATGTTATCTGCAGGAGGGTTGGGCTGATGGAAATTACTTCTCAATTATTCGAAACTAGTTGAAACTTCATTCTAGTGGATGAGACAAGCATAAATCAAATAGCTACTCAGATAAAGATAAAAATAGCAATTATGCTAAAGTGCTCAGAAAGAGAGGTACATGGTGTTGATAAGAGTTTATATTTTGATTCACTGATAGAGTTAGTCAATTCTTCATTGAGTTACTTTGATGATAAAATGAATACATACATGTACCATCCTTTAATGTACCTGGGACACAGTTAGCACTCAATAAATGTTAGCTATTATATTATTTGTATTTTCATTAGGATGATCAGGGAAGTCTTCTCTGGGAAAGGGGTATCTGACTTAGCTGTAAAGAGGAGTAGGAATCAATGTGGTCAAAGAAGGAGAAAAGAGTTTTCTTGGTGTAGAGAAAAGCACATGCAGAAACCTTGCAGTAGCTGAGAACAGACACAAAGGAGGCAGTAAAGGCCAGCATGGTTGGCACGGAGTGGGTGAGGGGAGCATAGTAAAGAAGACTGGAGTAGGTGGAGGTCAGGAGGTCAGACCTTCTGGAGATTGTAGGCCATGTTAAATAGTTTAGTTTTCATCTCAGGAGTAATGAGGAGCCATGGATGTGCTTTAAGGAAAGAGGTAAAATGATGATATTTTTGTTTCAGAAAAAAAAAGTTTCTGGCCACTGTGTGAAGAATGAAGTGGATGTGGGTGGAATGATGGAAGACTGCTGTAGGAGTCTAGGCAAGGGGTGAAAGGGTGGCAATGCAAAGATGGAATTACATAGAACAGGTTGGAATGGGAGACCCAGAAGGGACCTAGATACAGGGCCACATTCTCTAAGATGATCCATAGACATCTTTAACTCAACAGGCCAAAACAGAATACCATTTGCCAACTTTCAATGACAGAAATTTCAGTAATTCCTGGTTTGTTACTCCCCAAAGTGAACTGTCCCCCAAGTCATAGCAATTCTTCCCCTAAGCCCTCCTGCATTTATCTACTGCCACTCATTGCAGAGCCTTGCCCTTACTCACCGAAGCGAGTGAAACAGCTTCCTAACAGATATCCCTATTTCCAGTCTCAACATTTTCTTATTTGTCCTCCAACCAGATCCAATACCATCTTTTCTAAAGACACAGTCTCATATGTTATCTGTGCTTAACAATCTTTCAGGACCCCTATTTGGTATAGGAGAAAGTTCAAATTCCCTAGCAGGACATATGATGCTCATGACACATGGATCTTTCCTTTCCCTCTTTCAGCAAATATTTTTATGCGCCTTCTATTTGCTGGAGAAAAAGGAGGAAATGTTGACAGACATCCTTGTGCTCATATTGCCATTAGTCTAATGGGAGAGACAGAGGCCAGTTTCAAATTCATCTTCCTCTACTTCTTTCTCTACATACACTGGTCTTCTTAAATTTTCTTCAGCACATAGAATTTTTGTCATCATTAATCACTTTGTTCTATTCCTTGGTATCTCTGAGCCTTTGCACATGCTGTTTACTCCTCTTTCCTCCTTCTCTTCTTAAGAAGACACAATTTTAATACCAATTTTTCTAACCCCCATACACATGGTACATCTTTTTTTTTTTACTTATTATTTCAAATTTCTATCAAGAATCTACTGCTTGGTGAGCAGATACTTTTGTAACTGTACTTAATACTTCATATTTCACCATTTCTCCTCTTGTCTCTTGCAGTAAACAATAAAATATTTGAGAGTGGGAAGCTGATCTGTTCGTTTTTGTTGTTGTTCTGTCATCTACAACATGGCCCAGACCCAGTCAACAATCAATTGTTTATCGACTCTTTTAAAGCCATCTCATTCTACAGATGGGAAAATAAAAATGCCAAGAGGGGAAGTGACAAGTCTTGCGAAAGGTCTTGGAGTTATTTTAAGACTACTGTTTCTAAGTAGGGGGTTGTCAATATTTCTCTGAGTAATGTACTGGAAGGTTTCATGGAAGTGACAGGACTTAGGATGAGCTGACAAGTTTGACTAGGATTTGGGATTGTGGATATACAACTGGAAGCTGGTGGAAGTTGACCTGGGACTGAGGAATTTGGTCAGTAGTTTAATGACCTCTGTCAGCTGAATCTATGAACACAGGTTACTAAATAGAAAGCAAAGGGGCTGTGGTGAACGAGTACTAACATGCAAGAGCAAAACCCTGAATTCTATTTCTAGTGCACACCTCACTGCGTGGTCTTGGAATAGTCCTGTCTTTTTTCTGGGTAGCAATTCTAATAAAAAGATACACAGCATTATCAATAATAACCACTTATATTTATTAAATCATTAATATTTTCTAAGTACTATTCTAAAATCTTTATGTTTTACAGATGAGGATACCTACTTTCAAAGAGTTGAAGTAACTTGGCCAAGGTTACATAACTAGTTAGTGATGAAGCTAGGAATCTTGCCCCAGGATGTTGGACTAGACAATCCAAATTCCAATTTAACTATAAAGACTTGAAAGGAGTTTCTGCCACAACAACCCTTGGACATCCTAGGGCTTATTACAAGAGTAACCGTCTCTCTTTTAAAGTAACCTATGCACCCAGCTTCCTCCCAGCGGGGGAGAATTTCTCACCTGGGAAGCCTAGTGATTATCTCTGGTTTGCACACACAAAAAACACATGGATCATTTGAGATTCTCAATTGGCTGTGATGGTAAATCATTACTTTTAAAAATAGATTCAGTACACAGAGGTCTTATCTGCATGGTTCTATATTTCACTGCTATTTTTTATCTTTAAATATTATTAATCACATGAGCAAGTTAGCAAAGCACTTTCACATATATTTCTTTCACAGTCAATACAATTGCCTGTTTTGTATGAAAAGACAGACTTATTCTGTGATTTTCTCAAAAGCACACAGATAATAAGTGGTTACATTGGTGTTTGAACTTCAAAATCTCTTCTTTGCAATCTTCCCATCTCCAACATGTGGTTGGCCACAGATACAGGTAAATTTATGTGAATCATCAAGTAATAAGAATACCGACTTCCTTTGGCTGTCTGCTTTGCTGCACTTTAGAAGCTCAGGTTGCAAAGTTTAGATCATTGAATTCACCATTCCTCCTCTTACTTCACCAGTTTCATCCTCCACTGTTTGGAGTACCTTTTTTTTGTTTTTTTTGTTTGTTTTTTGTTTGTTTGTTTTTGTTTTGAGACGGAGTTTTGCTCTTGTTGCCCAGGCTGGAGTGCAATGGCCAATGACTCACCGCAACCTCCACCTCCCAGGTTCAAGCGATTCTCCTGCCTCAGCCTCCTGCGTAGCTAGAATTACAGGCATGCGCCACCACACCCAGCTAATTTTGTATTTTTAGTAGAGACAGGGTTTCTCCATATTGGTCAGGCTGGTTTTGAACTCCCGACCTCAGGTGATCTGCCCACCTTGGTCTCCCAAAGTACTAGGTTTACAGGTGTGAGCCACCATGCCCGGCCTTGGAGTACCTTTAATAGGTGGTAGTCTAGCCTCCAAAGATAGCTGTGATGGTTAATTTTACATGTCAACTTGTCTGGGCCACAGCATGCCCAAGTAGCTGGCTAAACATTATTTCTGGATGTATCTGTGGTGTTTCTGGAAGAAATTAGCATTTGGATTAGTGCACTAGCAAAACAGATGGCCTTCCCCAATGTACAATGTGCGTGGGCATCACCCAATCCATGGAGGGCCTGAATAGAACAAAAAGGCAAGAGAAGGTGAATTTTGTCTGTCTGATTGCCTGAACTGGGATATCAATCTTCTATTGCCTTTGGTGATCCTGCCTCTCAGGCCTTCAGACCTGACTAGAGTCTATATCATTGGCTCTCTGGCTCTCAGGCCTATGAACTACACCTTTGGGTTTCCTGGGTCTCCAGCTTACAGGCAGGAGAACATGGGACTTACCAGCCTCCAGAGTCATGTGGGCCACTATGTTATAATAAGTATCTTATAATATTTATAATATATATTATAATATCTTGTAACATACTATATTATAATTCAATTATACCTATATTATATTATAATAGAAATCATATAATAAGCCTCATCATGTATGCATACATGTATACATGTATATAGATATAGTTACAGATACACACACACACACACACACATATATATATATTCTATTGATTCTGTTTCTCTGGAGAACCTTGACTAATACAGTAGCCCACCTTATCCCTGAGCAGCTTTGAAGTTAATATGAAGATTAATAACCTTCTTTTACTGAGTGAAATTTCCCTCCTGACATTACCACTCATTGATCCTAGCTCAGCCTTTTGTCTCTTCTCTCTAACAACCTCTCAGATAATTTATTTTGGTTCTCAACTTTGATTCTTTTCTCATTTTTGTGTGTGTGGATTTGCCTTGGTCTCAGCTTCCTCATTTACAAAATGGATAGATAGACTGGTCTCATGTGACCTCCATAAAGCTTTGATCCTATGATCCTATGGTATTATATTAATAAATGTCCAAATAATTGTACCCCAAAACAGAAAAGCTTGCTTGCTGCCAGGAATACTAAAAGGCAAATGTTCCCTAACATTTTGTTCATTGTATCTTTTCCTTCCTTTCATTTTGTTTGTGTTTTTCTGGAGTTGGAGAAGACAGTCCAGAGAAGGTGGGTGGATGCCTGCTTCATTGTTGATGCTGCCATGCCCTCAGGCTAGGAAAAGATTTGAAGTGGTTAGGGATGCTGAAGGCCCAAAGCAGTCCCACCCTTTCCCACCTTGGCTTCCAGCTGCATTTCCAAATTACAGGGTGTTTTCCAGATAAAAATCCTGATTGACTGGAATTCACCCCAAGTCTCACACAGCCTCCTCTCTGGCACCTTCTCGTAGATGCCTCACATACCCAAGTGTGTCTGTGACCTCTCCTCCACAATATTCTCTGATGAAGGGGTACAACTTTTCTGCAATCTATGAAAATATATAGAGGACCAAATGTTTAGAAAGCTTGTATAGATCCACACACACTGACTGGTGTGTGAAACAGTAACAACAATAAAAAATAATAACAAATAGCTACTTAATAATAAATACGTTCTAGCACTAGACTAAGAGCTGTATGTACTTTATCCTATTTATATCTCACAATAACCCTAAGAGATTGGTATTATTTTTTCACCTTTTTGTAGTTAATGAAACTAAACTTGGACACATAGATCACTGACCCAGTATCACACATGATCAATGGAGAGCCCAAATCCCAGCCCAAAGTTGTAAAACGATAATGCCTGAGCTCATCACACTACACAATATTGCCTTATTTTTAAAATTATGTTTTTAAATTTTTCCATCTGTTAATCACTGCTTCCCTGAAGCCCTCTAGGATGTCCTCTATGTCTGATTTAGGGCTCTCCACTGTGTTTCATTGTATCCAGTGCATGGTTTTATGCTAATGCTTAGCACACTGTTTAAAATCTTCCATTTGTCTTTTTTTCACTCGTTTGTAGGCTACTTGAAGACAAAGACTGTGTCTCTTTATGTTCACCTGCCTTTCTCCTACCACACCTTTCTTCTCAAATATGAGTGTTTAGGACACTCTTGCTCCAGAGGATTGTCGATAGCTCTTAGTTTTATGACCAAAATCAAAAATTACTGGGTGAGGAGATGGCAAACCCCACCCATCCCTTTCTAGGAATTGAGAGAATTAATTCCTCCGGGTGTTCCCAGAAGGGATAGGAGCTCAGATGCTGCATTAAGGAGAAGAAATGGTACGACTTAAGAGGTAGCTCCCCTGATATGAAGTAGTGTTGTGGTGTTTCAGGATTTTTATAGAAAACTTTCTGGAGTACTGACTGCTAAATGTCACTGGACCATGGACCTAAAACCATGTATTCTTAAGAAAAGCATGGGGGGTCTCTGTAACTGAGCTTAGGTTCACTGCAGAGGAAGAGTATGGGGACCATCTCCGAGCCCATCTGGAGGACCAATGATGCCCAGCAGTATCATGTTCTGGGAACAACAGAAATGACAGTGATGAGCATCTTCAGCTTTCATCAGGACCCTAGCCTTCCCCATCGTCCATACCCTTTAAGCTCCTAAGAAGTGAATCCTTCAAGCATGACAGATTTCACTTACTATCAACTTTCATATATGGAGGCTGAGAACTTTAGTATGCCAAAATCATGGAGCAGATCTGTACCTGTTGTGTTTACATATGTATATCAGTGTATGGGCATGAAAACTTTCTGGGAGAACATGCAAGAAACTGCTGAAGGTGGTTGCCTCAAGGTAGAAGAATTAAGGATCTATGGGGAAGGGGAGGTGTGTTTTTCATTGGAAATGTTTTTATAATGTCTAAATGTTACATCAAGTGTATGTATTATTTGTATAACAATATAAAAAAGCTAATTTATATAATAAATGTAATGAAAATTTATTTTTAAATATTTGGCACTAATTTTAAAGGATTGGAATTTGCATCAATTCTATGTAGAGACCCAGCTTGAGCTCCAGATGTGTTTTCTTTAGGATTCTAGAGGAGAAATTGTGGGGCAGTTCTACCAGAAGTTTATTTACACGGAACACTAAAAAGTCTCCTGACAAGTGGATAAGAGAAGGGTGGAGGGAGTGATTCAGAATAATAGTGGCAATAAGAGAAATAAGTAACATTTAATGAAGGCAAAATACTAGATTCTTTACACGGATCATCTCATTTAAACAGTCCAATGAAGCAGGTGCCATTATTATTCCTGTGGAAATTGAGGCTCTGAGAGTTTGAATAACTAGCAAATGGCAAAGTTGAGATTTAATTCCAAGCAACCTAAAGCCAGAGCCCAAATTATTTACTTGTGTGTTCTAACTCCATGTGACTGGGGCACCCTATCTGATATGCAGATTCTCTTTCCACCCCATCTGTCTTGATAGCATAACTACCTCCAGCAGGGACAGCGACAATCTGACATCTACCCATCAGGAAAAATGGCAGATCCCACTTGGCCACCTGGAGAGCCAATTTTTGAATTGCATGTGAGATACTTTGGGAACTCTCAAAACTATCTGGAAAGAATTGAGAGTAACTGAGAGAACAGTGGGGCAGAGCCAGAGAAATGCTGTATTGTGGTTATTACCATGATACTATTTTTATTCCCAGTGGCCCAGGAAACAGTTTTACATAATAATGTTTAAAGGAAAT
The DNA here is from genome assembly GCF_029281585.2 of Gorilla gorilla gorilla. Classification (NCBI taxonomy): domain Eukaryota; kingdom Metazoa; phylum Chordata; class Mammalia; order Primates; family Hominidae; genus Gorilla; species Gorilla gorilla. The sequence continues at coordinate 152,632,892 of NC_073228.2, forward strand.
AAGAAATGTCAAAGCAGGGGCTCCCTTCCCCCAAATCATAAGAATAGGATTATCTCAATTCCTACAAAGCAGAATTACCTGAAGTTTAACTATGAAAGAAGAAAAACTCATTTCCTGCAGAAGTTCTCAGCCTATTGGTGCTGGTGACACCTAGAATCAGAAGGAGTGGGGTTAAGAGAGGAGAGTCTACATCCTAATGCTCTACAACATCTCTTTGATGGTGGAATGGAAAGTTAGCTCCCTGTGCCCTGAGGCTTTGCATGTAGCTATGTAAATGGCTGCACTTTCATTCACTTATGTATCTTAAGACTGATTCCCACAGAGAGTGAATACATTGAACGTCAAACTATCTAAACTGGAGCTAGAAAGGAATTTGAAGTTTATCTAGTTCAGAGGTTTTCTTTCTTTCTTTTTCTTATCTTTAAAAGGATCAGAATTCCCCTTCTTTTCTTTTTCCAAATGAGATCTTATGTAGAATTTTACCATATAAAGCAGATAAAGGATAACTGCTCTGGATGAAATGGGGGTCTCCTAGGCAGTGCCTGCTCATGTTCCCTAATGCCCAACCCCTACATCTGTGCCTTGTTGTGTTTTGAGATGGCTTAAAATAAAGGAGTCATATAATCTATTGTTAAAACTGAGACAGTTTTGAGCATATAAGGAGACCCTGTTAATAATTATGCTGCAACAACAGGTATAAACTGGGACTATCCTAAATAAATTAGAAAGCATGGAACCCTAGTTTTAAGGAATACAGTATGAAAACTGTTGGCTCAGTCCAAACTCTGCATGTAAGGGATGAGGACTCTAGGGGAAAGAACTTGCCCAAAGTCACATAGTGACTCAGTGCCAAAGCTAGGGCCAGAATTCAGGACTCCTGAGCTGGAGGACAACAGTTTATCATGCCTCTCTACTAACTTGACAGCTGGATTAGCCCCCATGACTTGCTCCAGTAGGGAAAATCAAGGCCTGATGAGAGCAAGGAAACTCCACAGCAGATGATCCATCACCTCTGTCTAATCCACTGGGTCTGGATCCAGATGTTCCACCCCAAAATAAACAAACCAGTAAAAGAGTGAATATTTTTTCTAAAAATTGAGTTGGTGTTGGGTTCCCTAACCTCAGTTATCCCAGTATTACCTTTGTTTTTCCATGGCACTGTACTATCTGTACTATTATTTATCTCAGTGTTCTTCAAGTCAATTCATTTTTTACTCTCAGATATCTCTACTTTAGCCTTACCGAAAGCAGTAAGATTTGTGATGTCACGGAGCCTGTATGTTAGTTATATTCTCTCTAAAATTTATTAAAATACACAAATAACCATTAAAATATATATCTATGTACCTCTAAAACTATCAATATTCTACCTACAATATGCCTATTATATTTTGGAAAGCATTCATTTAGTGAACAGAGCTTACTGAATATTAAGAATCAATTAATTTAAACTGTCAGCTCCTACAATTCTAGTCTCTACTAGAATTGGGTATAAGTTGATATATGATTCAGCACAGCTTCCTTTTTTAAAATTTAACAGTAACATGCAATTCTGTTTTATGAAGTACACTATGATTTCTAGGAACTTCATTGCCTAAGCAAGGTGGTCACTTTGCCTCATTCAATTCAGCCTTCCTAATATGGGCATCTGCTCTATTTTAATGCTATTATCTCTTTTTTATCTATTTGTTGATAGATGCCTTTGTGTACCATTTGGTTGTGCAAAAAAAAATTTCCCAGTTATTTTTGAAAAGGTACGTCTCATGTGTCAGAAATAAAGTCACTGGCATTAAATGTTCTTATAAATATTTATTGAGCACCTACCACATGCCAAATTCTATCTAAGCTAAGGAAAGTAAGAGGCATACAGTCTTGGCCTCATGTTCCTTAGTTTTAGTGGGGGAAAAAGACAAGTAAACAGACACTCACAATACAAGGTGCTAAGTGTCATATGAAGGATGGGTTTAGCATGTCTCTTTTTGCTGATCAGCTTAGGGGAAGGAAAGCCTGTGTTAGGAGCAGGTATAAACATTATACAGTAAGTTCTCACTCAACATCCTCAATAGATTCTTGGAAACTGCAACTATAAGCAAAACGAGATGGTATAAGAAAACCAGTTTTACCATAGGCTATTTTTTTTTTTTTTTTTGAGACAATGTCTGGCTCTGTCACCCAGGTTGGAATGCAGTGGCATGATCATGGCTCATTGCAGCATCAACCTCCTGGGCTCAAGTGGATTCTCTCTCCTCAGCCTCCCAAGTAGCTGGTACCAGAGGAATGTGCTACCATGCCCCACTAATTTTTTATTTTTTGTAGATACAGCATCTCACTATGTTGCCCAGGTTGCTCTGGAACTCCAGACCTCAAGCAACCCTCCCTCTTCAGCCTCCCAAAGTGTTGAGATTACAGGTGTGAGATGCTGCGCCTGGCCTACCATAAGCTTATTGATATAAATAAAAGTTAAGTTCCTATAGCATATTTCTGGTGACAAAAGATAACCAAACTTCTAAATAAGACTAAAGCACTTTAACATTAAACACTGAAGAAATTATGAGCCATACACACATTTAAGAAAGATTAATAAAGACAAATAAGAGAATTACTTACTCACTTACTCCAGTTCAGGATTTGGGTGGCCAGAGCCTGTCCTGCAGCTCAGGGAACCAGGCAGGAACCAGCCCTGTACTGGATGCCATCCTATTGCAGGGTGACTCACATACACCCACAGTGACTCACACCAGGGCCATGTAGACCCACCAGTTCACTTAATATGCACATGTTTGAGATGTGGGAGGAAACCAGAATACCTAGAGAAAACCCAGGCAGACATGGGTAGGACATTCTAACTCCACACGTGCAGACAGTCTGGCTGGGAAGCTACTTTTTTCTCATCAATGGAATAACAAAACAACATTGAATAAAATGACATTATTCAAGGACCTGTTGTACTCAACAAATCAGATGGGCAGAAATGGCCATTTCTTTATTTTTCTAACAGAACTCCCATTTTTCCTTTCTGAGTGCTCCTCTTCCCACTCTCCCGAAAGAATAGTTACGGAAATGCAGCTAATTTTGGTTAAAACTTAGGCTCCTCCCTCCAGTGTATAAGCTGAAACAATGTATAATTCAAACTCCATAGCAGGGCCCTTCTGTCCCACTCAACGTTCTCCACTCCAATCCTGCCCTGCAGTGGCATCTGGGCAGGAGACAACAAGCATAGTGTCACAGAGTTGGGAATGAGGAGCATCAAATCCATGGGCTGGACTTCAGAACCTCACTGACCTTCAGGCTCCACACAGTCTGGACACCCTCCATGGGTATCAGCTGGATGTGACTCCCCTGCCCTGGGCTTTGGAGCATGACTCTGGAATCCACTATTGAAGCCCATTGACTGGGGCCAAGTTGACAACAATCTAGGACCTTCTTGGTCCAACCACATCTTTTTGGGCCCAGGGAATTCTCACCATGCTGGGGTCATTAGGGTCCCCCAACTTCTACTCCAACCCACTCAGGCATCCCCCTCAGTCAGGCATTACTCTTCCACTGCTCTCCTGTCCTGTTGGCATGAGCCACACCAAATATGAAGCTTACAACTTGCTGGTGCTGCTTCCTGGGATTTACTCCCTGCTCTGGAGTATCTCTAAACCTTTGGAGGTGCTACCACACGCCCCACCCTCACCCCAGGTTTTGATGACCACCCCATCTTTTAGGAGTTCTCCTTATTTTTATATCCTCATCCTTTCTCAATCCATGCTCAGTCATGGTCAATGTGAAATCTGTGCTGTGGCTTTCCTGGCTTGGCTCTTCATAGATAAACCTATAAAGCCAAGATTTGAGAAATCTTTCTCTCTCTCTCTCTTTCAATAAAGTTGGTGTTCTTTTTTTTTCTCTTTAGCAAGTTGGCAACATTTCCTATCAGATTATATATTGTTCACAGGCTATACAAACTCTAGGAACTATCGGGGTTATTTGGAAGAAAAACAACTGGTGTACTATTTTTCTAAATACTACACCTGCAAAACATCCAATATTACCAAGGTAGTTTTACTTAGAGAGCTGAGTCATTCAAACCATCTTCCAGCCTGTCTATATTTGATAAATTAAAGGAAAAGGCAGAGATAGGTGAGTTACCATTTATTGAGTGTCAACAATACCAAGCAGAGTAATAGGTGTTTCTTCACTTTCTTTCACCCTTATAACATATCCTTTATGTAGATATCACTCCCATCTGACAGAGGAGGAAACTAAGTCTCAGAAGAGATTATTTAACTTTCCAACTTTCCCAAATGATCTGTCTAGAAGTGATGAAGCCAAAATTCACACCCAGATGTACCTGGTCCCAAAACTCATTTGCTTTCTCCTTTCCACAGTCAGCAAAACATAAGTCATCAAATGTCAGCCCAACAACATAATTAAGTTTCATGTCCTGTACGTTATTTACAGCATATGATGTCCTTTACAGAAAAAAAAAACAAAAAAGGATCTATTTATTTATAACTGTTTTTCTAGTTTTTGAGTGAGCTTGATGTACTAACCTTGAGCATTAGTGGTGGTTGATAATTGAACCTTTGGTTTTCATACCTACTATTGGTACTATCTTGACTGGTTTAATGTGGAATCCTTGGTTACCAACAAAGAACCAGTGATAACATTACTGGGAAAATTAAACCCGCTGTTTGATAATCTGCTTCTTAACACAGTTTCCAGGAGAGCATTCTAGTAAAAAGAGGAATTTATGCACAAATACAGATTTCCTGAGTGGCCCCAACTCAGAAGAGAGGCTGCTAAGTCCCCTAAAGAGCAGAGCTTGTGGTTGAGCATGAAGCAGCCTCAATGTTGCATGCTGAAAAGAGTCATCACTGGGATCCTGGCAATCGAGCCATGACAGTCCCCAGGTTGTGCAAGTAAATATAGCTTTCCCACTATGAAAATTTTCTCAGCCTCTTCAGGGAAGAATGTGACACAGATTTCCCAAAAAAGGTAACAGCATCAGTGAAGCATTTCCTAAAGATTCAGGAGCTGAGACTCCCCAGATTGTAGGTGAAATAATCAATACAGAATTGATGTACAATTCCTTCATTTCCAAAAAAGAATTTGTGTGACCCATGATAATAAACGTAAAAAAACAGATTATATACAATGTGTTCTCAATACATAGATGCAACATCAAATTTAAATTGATTCATATTTTATAAAACGTCCTTTTTAATAATTTGTTATATATTATATATGTATAGATATTCATAAAGATAAATGTGTGTGCATATCGGCCTTCTATATTCACAAGTTCCATATTTGTGGATTCATTCACAGCAGATCAGAAATATTTAAAAAAACATCCAGCAGGGAGGTGGTCAAGATGGCTGACTAGAAGAAGCTAGCGTGAGTGGCTCTTACCAAGAAAAACAGAAGCGGTGAGTAAATACAGCATCCAGGTACTTGCACTGGGACTAATCCAGCAAACAACCTAACCTATGGAGAATGGGAAAAGCAAGGAAGAACTACGGCCCACCTGGGAGCCACAGAGAGCCAAGGGAACCTCTCCCGCCCAGAGAAGCAGTGACTGAATGTGCAATCCTGGGAACCTACGCTTTTCCCATGGATCTTTGCCAACCTCAGATCGGGAGTTCCCCTCATGAACCCACTCCACCAGGGCCTTCAGAGCTGCACAGAGTCTCAGCAGAGTAACTACTCAGGCACATGTGGCAATCTGGGAACCTTAGATACTCAGGCCCTCTGGGTTTCCCAGCAAAAGCAGCTGCGACTCTGGCAAAGTAGGAGGTCAGACCCCGGAACATACCCCTAGGAAAGAGGCTGAATCCAGGGGGCTGAACAGCGACAGTCTCTATGTCCCACTTCCACAGCACCTCACAGAATAAGACCCACTGATTTGGAAATCCAGCCAGCCACTGGTAGCAGCATTGCACCTCCCTGGGAAAGAGCTCCCAGGAGGAGGGGCAGGCCACCATCTTTGCTGTTTGGACTATTTAGCCATTGCAGCCTTCAAGCTTTGTAGGGTCCAAGCCTACTGGGGGTGGAAAGGATCCCCCAGCACAGCACAGCTTCTCTACAAAAGCATGGCCGGACTGCTTAAGTGGGTCCCTGATCCTGTTCCTCCTCACTGGGTGGGACCTCCCACCTGGGGCCTCCAGCCACCCCTGCCATGTTCTCTGGCTGACAGAGATTTGAAACCTGCCTGGGACGGAGCTCCTAAGGAGAAGGGCAGCCGCCATCGTTGGTGTTTGGGCTACTTAGCCACTGCGGTGTTTGGGCTACTTAGCCACTGCAGTCTTTGGGCTTTTGAGAGTCGGAGCTAACCGGGGGCAAAGGTGGTTGCCCAGCACAGCACAGCTGTTTTAAAGTGGGTCCCCGATCCCATTCCTCCTCACTGGATGAGACCTTCCAATGAGGGTCTCCAGCCACCTCTGCCAGTGCTCTATGGTGAACAAGATTTAAAACTACTCTAGGATGAAGCTCCTAGAGGGAGGAGTAGGCTGCCATCTTTGTTGTTTGGGTGAATTAGCTATTGTGGACTTCGAACTTTGGAGAGTCCAAGGCGACCAGGGACTAAAGTGGGCCCCCAGCACAGCACAGCACAGCTGCCCTACGAAAATGTCACCAGACTGCTTTTTAAAGTTGGTCCCTGATCCCATCCCTCACCACCAGGGGGGGCCTCCCAACTGGGGTCTACAGCTACCCCAGACAGTGTTCTCTGGCTGACACAGGTTTCAAACCTCGCTGACTTGGAGCTCCCAGAGGGAGGGGCAGGCTGCCATCTTTGCTGCTTCTGTGACTTAGCTATTCTGTCCTTCGGGCTGAGGAGTGTCCAAGGAGAGCAGAGGCTGGAGCGGGCCTCCAGCACAGCACACCTGCTCTGCAAAAACATGGCCAGACTGCTTCTTAAAGCAGGTTCTTGTTTTCATTTCTCTTCAATGGGCAGGAGCTCCCAACCAAGGTCTTCAGCCACCTCCCACAGATGCATTTGGGCTGGCCACAAAGTCTGTATCTACCTGGGATGGAGGTCTCAGAGGAGAGAGCAGGCTGCTATCTTTGCTGTTTTGCAGCTTTCACTGGTGATACCTCCATGTACTAGAAAATCTGAGGTGACTAGAGACTGGAGCGGGCCTTCAGCATACCACAGCAGCCTTATGGAAAAGTGGCCAACCTGTTACATGGGGGCCCTTTCCCATATCTCCTCACCAGACAGGTCCTCCAGGCCTGGGCCTCCAGCCACCCCCTGCCAAAGCTATTGAGTCAGTAGCAACTTGGCAACTCCCTGGAAAGAGCCTCCATAGGCAACTGAAAGTCTCTCTGCCACTGCCTCTGCATTGGAACTGCCCTTGCTACCCTCAGGCTAACAAATGAGCAAAGACCCTGAGAGCTTTATCCACACCTCCAACAAGCTGCAGTAAACCCAAGGATAGGAAGCCAGTCCATCTCCCACAGGTCAAACACACACCCCAGTGCTCATCAACAGACAGGGAGCCCCTGGCTTGGGACCACAACACAGACTCTCCCTCCTGGGATGATTGCACTGAGTGATTGCTGACCTGCATCTGTCTGGGGTGGAGCCCCCAGGAGACAAGCAAAAGATCCTTGGCCACAACCACTACTAAGGTCTGTTCCTCTGCTCCCTTCAAGATGGGGAAGAAACATAAACACTGAGATACCCCAGAGCAGCCGTTGGCAGCCAAGGAGTGCCAAGCCACAATCTACAGCCAGCACTCAAGGGGAGAGGAACCCACACTTTCAGAGCATTGAGAGGGAACACAGCTGCAACTGTTAGGAAACATAGGGGAGCCATACAACTGAGCAAGAGTCTACTGTCTGACCAGTAAGCCTAAGTGCCACCTACTGGATCATACCCCAAAGCTTCTCACTTATAAGTGTGAGCTGAATGATGAGAACTTCTGAACACAAAGAAGGAAACAACAGACACCGGAGTCTACTTGAGAGAGAAGGGTGGGAAGAGGGAGAGGGGCAGAAAAGATAACTATTGGGTACTGAGTTTAATTAAAAATAACCTGTACAACAAACCCCCGAAACATGAGTTTGCCTATGTAACAAACCTTCACATGTAACCCTGAAACTAAAATAAAAGTTTTTTTTAAACCAACAAAAAAAAAGTACAAAATAAATTAAAAGACAATATTCCCAACATAAAGAGATAATAAATGTTTGAGATGATGGATATGCTGATTTTCCTGATCTAATCACTATTCATTACATGTATCAAAACATCACCATGTACCCCATGAATATGTACAATGTTTTCTGTCAATTTTTAAAAATTAAATTAAATTTTTAAATGCTGTGTAACAACTATTTATATAGTATTTACACTGTAGCAGATATTACAAGTAATGTAGAAATGATTTAAAGTATATGGGAGGATGTGCATAGGTTATATATAAATATTAAATAATAAATCATTCTATATCAGGGACTTGAGCATCTGTGGATTTTGATATCCACGGGAGTCCTGGAACTTATCCCTCAAGAATATCAAGGGATGACTATACAAATATGTGTGTGTGTGCATGTGTGTGCATGTGTTGTGATAGCATAGTTGAGAAAAGAGCACCGACATAGGATTCGGAATTAGAGTATAATCCTGGCTTTTCTAATAGTATACTGCACGTCATCGAACTTTTTGAACTTCAGTTTGCTCAGCTTTAAGGCAAAAAATGTTAGACTTCCTTTAGTGTCAGCTGTTAACTTGTAAGAATATAATTCAACTCTCCCTGAAAACGATGTTAGATTGGTCTTTCAAATGTTAGTTCTACTTCTTCCTTCATGAAGGCGGGTAGAATAAAATAATATTTTCTATATTTTTGTTGGTTAATATTTGTTTCTTTCAAAACATTTTAAGCTCCAAGAGGATAGGAACTGTGCCTTTCCTGTTCCTCATTGTACCTCTGCACTTGGCTTGGTACTAGCTAAAGTTAATGCTTTTTGAATAAAGAATACACAATAAAAGACAATAACTTGTGAGGAAGATGCAGTATTAGTTCTGAGATTTTGCCAAATGACACTTTAACATGGTTACCATAATTTGCAGTGCTCTCACCATTCTTGCATGTCATCTATGACTTCAATAGGCTAATTCAAAAGGCTTCCAAACTCAAATGTCAGTCTTGATTCTTTTTGTCCCCTGCTGACCCACCCACCTCCCTCCAACTTTCCTGTGGGACTTTCTCCTCTTGGCCTTGGTGATAATGCCCTTTCTTAATCCTTTCCTTGTAACCCCAACCACTTCTCTGTTTTCCTCCTCAACTCTTCCTCAGGCTTCCCCTATATATAATATTCCCTAGGACTCATCTTTTTGCCCTTTTCAAGCTAGGCATCCTAGACCATGAGTATATTTCAACAAATACGTCTACTTCATCCCAATGGGAGTTCAAATGTTTAGCAGGTAAATATTTGTTGAATGGGTGATCCTACAAATATCTGTGGCTTCAACCATTACCTCTTAATACTCCCATCTATACTGCCAGTCTCTACCTCTTCTGTACTTCAAATTGGTAAATATATTAGTTTCCTAGAGCTACTATGATAAAGTATCACAAATTAGGTGGCTTAAAATAACAGAAATTTATTCTCTCAACGTTCAGGAGGCCAGAAGGCCAAAATAAAGATCTTAGCAGAGTTGGTTTCTTTTAGAGGGTCTAGGGACAGAAACAATCCCACAGCCCTTTCCTTCTGGTGGTTGCCAACAATCTTTCATGTTTCTTGGCTTGCAGATGCATCACCCGAATCTCTGCTTACATCTTCAGTTTAACTTGTCTGTGTCTCTGTCTCCTTTTCTGTCTTCTATAACTCTCATTGGATTTAGGGCTGACCTTAATCCAGTATAATTTCATCTCAGTCCTCATCTTAATTATATCTGCTAAACTCCTTATTCCAAATGAAGTCATATTCTGAGCTTCTGGAGAGAAATAAATTTGGAGGGGGCACTATTCAACCCACTACAGTCTACACGTTGGCCCCTCAATATTCACATGCATCCCACATGCAAAATATATTCACCCCATCCCAACATTTCCTAAAGTCTCAATTCATTCCAGCATTAACTGTAAGTCTCCAATCTCATCTAAATATCATCAACTCAAAAAGTCTCAAATCTCATCACCTAAATCATCTAAACCAGGTATGTGTGACACTCTAGGTTTTCTCCATTCTGGGGCAAAATTCCTTTCCATCTGTGGCCCTGTGACACTAAAAAACAAATTATCTGCTTCCATAATGCAGGCAAAGATATAGGAGAGACATTCTCATTCCCATGGTGAGAAATAGAAAGAAATAAAGGGATCTCTGGTCCAAGTAAGCCTGAAACCCCGGCAAATTCTATTGCGTTTCAAGGCCTGGGAATAATCTTCGGTGGCTTAAAGTTTGAGAAATTTGACTACATAAAAATAAGAATGCATAAATAATAAACCATAAGCAAAATTAAAAGACAAATGACATATTAGGAAAAATGCAACTCATAGAATAAACTGCATGTTGTTTCCTTAAAATATAAAGAGCCTCTGAAGCGTGATCAAATAAGACCAACATCCATTTGAAAAATGGGCAAGATGTAGATGAAATATTTTTAGAAAAAAAAACAGATGGCTTTTAAATATATGAAAATAGGATCGACAGCACTCACAGTGAGATAAATATACATTAAAACATTCCAAAAGGAACAATGTACATTGGACTACTTCTTAGGAGGGCATTTGATAGTATCTAACAAAATTAGACATTCATGTACTCTTTGACCCAGCAATTGCACTTCTGTGAATTTATCCTACAAGTCAATTAATAGACATAAAAAATGGCAAAGGAAAAGCTTAATTACAAAATATTAGAAAATATATGAGTGGTCATTTACACAGAAATGTTTAAATAAACCATGGTATATTATACAAGCACTAAAAAATTAAATTAAAAAGCTTTGTATATAAAGATAAGTAACATTCTCCAAGATACATTATTATGTGAGGGTGGAAAAGGTATACAGAACTCAATGCATATGAATTTGTACATACATTCCTAATATATATCTAGAAGACTGCTAAGAAACTGTTGGCATTGGTTGCAGAGAACTGTTTGGCCAGGGACCATGGTAGAAGAGAATGTTTTTACTTTAAAACATTGTGTACCTTTTGGATTTTGAACACTGAAAATATTTACCTATCATGATTCATGTATTCATTTTTTGAATTCTTTGAAAGGTTATTAAAGACTACCAGTTAATCATGGCAGGTTGTAAATATGATTTATCTCTATTTCTTTCTGAAACCCACCAAACAGACAGTAAAGAATATTTTTGCAAAAACATCATAAGTCAACAAGGACTAAAGAAAGGAAAGATAAGACAGTCTCAGACCTGATACCAACAAAATCTTTGAAAGGGGGAAGATATAGAATCCCTTACCCAGAAACTGGGGCTCCAGGATTTCCGAGAGTGGGATAAAGAGCATAGCCAAAACACGGGAGTATACTACTTTAAAAAGTAATGACGGTATAGACAGGTTGTTCAGAATTACTGAGATAAATAGTAGAGGATACAGTTTAAAGAGTTGACAGTGGTTGCCTCGGGATTGAAGCTAAAAGAGAGAGAAGCGGATAGAGGATTGCCATTTTTTTATTGTGTACTATAGTTCAACATCTTTAACTATATACATTATTAATTTGAAAAATGCCTTTTAAAGTTATTATTATTCAGTGTCATGCTAATATACTTGAATTTTCAGTGACATAGCTTAGCCTTTGCAGCAATACAAATGACCAAAATTGACCCCAAAAGAAAAAGAGATGTAAACTCACTAATGAACCAAGAAAGAAATTGGAAAAAAATTTTAAATAAGTCTTATTACTACCACAACAAATATAATTGGTATTACAGGTAATTTTTTTGAATATTTACTTCCAAAATCTGTGTTTTAAAATAAAAAGAAAATTTTTATATGGTAAGTAATTTATTTTATTATGAGACTTTCTAAACAGAATCTAAGCAAATAGAATTTATCTGTATGCTAAGATATATTCTTTGTGACTAATCACACTTTATACTATTATTGCAAAACTAGAAAAAATAAAAGAAATTACTCAATAATTCTAATCAAAAACCATTAAAAAGACTTGAATAAAATTATTAATCTTTGACATAAACCAGACTAATACTAGAAATACAATAAAAGATAAAATATGTGCTATGTCCTCCAGGAATTCATGGTGTAATATTTTCATAACAAAAAAAAGTAGAAGAAATTCTTATTTAAAGTGCAAAAGAACACTTGACAAAAATAATGACTTAAAATCATCCACTGTTTGAGCAAATATCTTTGGAAGATCTGTGAGCCAGACACTCTTGGGTAAGGGTTGGATAAGATGAGTAAGAGACTGACATGAATTTAAGAATAATCATATCCTGATCTCAGTTGTTATCATAATAGATGACATTTCTTGAGCACTTATGTGATAAAGCTGGAAACTTTACACAGTAATAGTGACCAGTAGCTCCTTAGCTGGAATAGAAAAAGCAGTAGGGGGGTTGAGCCAGACTGGCAGGCCATTGGATCACATATGAGGGAATTGAGGAAACTGAGAGAGAAGCTTGTAGTCAGGGAAAGGAATTTTGGCATTGGGGATTCTGGAAGTACAGTTACAGGCAAGGATAGGTACCAAACCACAATGCAATGCTTAATAGCAAGATGGAAATCACCCAAATGCCCCAGCTTAGAGTGAGATAAAGCCGACGATGGTACCCTTAAAGCAATCAACTACTGTGTAGCCATAAAATTGTAAAACTACAAAGACCATAAGGATACATAAAGATGTACATATAAATTATGCTAAGTGGAAAAAATTAACCCAAGTATTATTGCTGAGCAAAATCTCTGCTTGCGCATTGACGGAAATAAAAAGAAATTATAGACATGGTCAACAGCTTCAAAAAAGTTCTATTTTTTTGTCTTTGGCAGTGTTCTTGTCTTAGTTCATTCCTGCTGCTATAACGAAAATATCTGAGACTGGGTAATTTATAAGGAACAGAAATTTATTTCTCACAGTTCTGGAGGCTGGAAAGTCTAAGATTAAAGCTCCGGCTTCTGATGACCATTGAGGGCCTTCTTGCTGAGTCTTCACAGGGCAGAAGCTAGCCGGCTAAACGCCTATGCAAAGCCTCTACTTTTGAAAGGGTCTTCATCCCATTAGTGAGGGAGCGGCCCCAGGGCCTAATTATTTCATGAAGGCTCCACCTCTTAACTGCAACACTGGCAGCACCTGAACTTTGCAAGGGACACGTTCAAAACATGGCAGTTCTATAAGCATGTACTTTCTTTAAAAGGAAGACTATCTTCAGTTACTCCCAAATTATCTCCTTTGCTGAATCAGAAAACACCTGTCAGGACTCCAGAGATTCCACAGTTAACTTACTTCTCTTTCTTTACTCTTGGACCCACAATTAGTTATGTCCCTATGCTGAACTGAGAAAGCATTTATAAATAAAAGACAAGTTTAATAAACCTCTTCTTTTCACCAAATAAATCCCAGTTCAGAAATGCCAGTAGATGTCTGAAACAGCAAAGAATAATGCATAAATTTATTGCTTTATTTTACCTGGAATATCCATGGTATCAATAAGTTTTTGTAGTTGAAAGATAATCTGGAAATCTAGACTAGTAATCTTCAATTCTGTTCTACAGAGATGACTCAGGGATCACCTTTGGGATAAGGGGTGACAAGGTGGAAAAGTAAGCACAATTCCTTTGTCTCTCCTCCCACACTCCCCCTGGAGCTCCAAATGCATGAGCAATTCAAGCACAGCAGCTTTGGTAAAATATTGGCTTCATAGGCTAGTGTTTCCAAACATAACAGCACATAAAAGTCAAATGAGGAGTCTTTAAAACATTGAGTCCTGGGCCGCACACCAGACCTATGGAATCGGCATCTCTAGTAATGGAGCCCAATGATCGGTATCAGTTTAAAGCTTCTCATTTAATTCTGATGCAATCTAAATAAGGGAAACTTTTCTAAAGAAGACTGGAAAGAAGGAAACATATGACCTCTGCTGAAATGTTTCTTATTATGAGAGCTTCTCCCCAACAGAAGGCATTTGTAATTACTAAGAGAGAACACCCTGTCCATGGAGCTGAGCTAGCTCTTTCTGCCCTCTTATGCTACTTAGTCCCAGTGACCTCCCTCATTCCCAGGACAGATGAGGGGGTTTACACCTGGGTGGCTGCCCCCTCACCATAGAGCTTCACCTCTTTTCTGTTACCCAGCTTCATCCACCTTGCCATAAGAGTCAACAAGATTCAAAGTCATTCAATCATAATTCCTTAACTTCTGGCTAGAGTTTTTGACCCAAGCTGATTCAATCAGAGTACTCCTCCACGACTTTTAAAGATTAAAGCTGGAATATAGAATCTTTTCTCTTTGAAGTAATAGAGCTAGACAAATGTAAATCTACGGCCACTAGTGGTCATATCTTCATCATAGTGGGTCCCATGATGGGCTTCTAGATATGCCACCAGAGCAGGACTGATGCATTGACACTGACTACCGCAAATGCCACTAGTACGACTCACAGCTGAATCTTTCTCTGCACAACGAAGCTGCCTTTCCCTTGGTTTCCCAGCCAGCCACATCCAATAATTGGTTAATATAGAGGTATAAAGACCTGATACCTCTGTTTCAATTTGGGAAAATCTTGAAGAGCTATCGCAGCTCCAGAGATCCCCATGGGATCGGATGAGGCAATTGTTGTGAAGGCACTGTAGCCCAACTTCTCCCTCTTTCCCCTCTTGCTTCCTTCATTCTCTCAGAGCTGGTGTCCACACAGATCTCCATCTGAGAGTTTGTTTTCCCAGGGAACCTAACCTATGTCATTATGGAAGAAACCCATCTGCTGAAGGAGGAAACAGGGCTGAACAGAGACAATAGAAATGAGAGACACCCATATGGAATCCTGACTCTCTTAAATCTTCCAATTGTGCATAACTATACATAGTTCTAAACAGCTCACCATCCTGATAATGTGATGCTCAAGCCTGAATATAATTGTCCAAGGCTGGACCCACTAGACTAGAGTATGGGGGGATTTTACACTCATTGAACTTCTTAATTTAGCTGAACATTAGATGAGCTTTTTAGAAGCCCCAAAATCCTGTTGGTTTATTGGAGACTGTGTTCAACAAAGACTCCTACATTTCCTTCTGTTGAGCCAGCTACCTCTCCCTGCATCCAAACATCATTTACTCTCCTTGAAGAACTGCCTACACTTTATGGCTGGCAGTATTTCTTAGCCTTTTAAACACATGCACCAAATATGAGCACAGATCTGGAAGAAGCTGAAGGGACGAGGAGGTGGGAGGTTGTTTTTGCAGTTTATAGTATAAAAACAGTAAGTTACATGGAACACAATTTTTCCAAAACTGCACAAACTGTTCAACCATCCTATGTTCAGCCCCCTTAACAATTGTAGAAGACATCTCTTTTATGACTACTTGGAGTTCTTATAGTTCTTACTTAGAACTTTTAAGCAGCGCTAATATCTGTGGTGCACATAACAAAAGTTCCAGAGATATTCCCTTTGCCAGTAATGAAGCTAGGTCTGAAAATTATATGCTCTGGTAACGAAGTTCCAACGAGAAAAATTGAAGTGGTAACAAATTTGAGCAAGTTTATTTTCTTTAATTTCTAACCATGAAATGTTTGGATCTGTATGGGACTTTGAAGATCATCTAGTGCCAGAATGGCAAACACTCCCCACTCCCCTTATGTCTCTCCTCCTCCAGAGCCCTTGGCAGACATTACTATGGGACTCAAGACTCTTCTCATAGAGCTTCAATGCTGCTCATTTTCCAAGGATCTTCTTCCCAAGGATCCAAACGATGTTCCATAATTCTCAGCACACCGCATCAGACAGCTACTACCAATTAATTGGTCTGGAAAACTAGACAAACTTTATTTCCTTTTTTTGCCCCAATCACCCTACTCTCCTAAAGGGGTAAAATCATTGACCCAAATTTATGTAATGCTTACTAATCAAGCTTAAACTCCTGATTCCCAAATCAGTGCTCTCTCTCTTTTTCTTCCCCCGCTTCATTGAAATTTCTCCAGTAATTTTAACCATTATATGCCCACAGGCTGGTCAGGTACGAAGAATTCTGGACCCAACTTCAACTGGCATGTCCTCCATTATCGAATGAGTGTGTAGCTGTTGCTCACGCTGCTTATGACATAGGTAGGAACATAGAGGCCATCTGAAGGAAGAGAGGTGGTCAAGCTGGGCTCCAGTTCCCATGCGGTTATAGATGCTTCAATAATAATAATAGAATGCTATGACAAATAGAAACATGCCCTGCACCCAATGACTCATGGCTCTAAGCTAATCCCACAATGGCCCCACCTCAGTATTAAAAACACGAGAGAGAGAGAGAAATATAATTCCATGTATGTCCGTCTGTTTGGTAACCACAACAACCAGCCATAAATGGGAAGTGACTCCCTGATAAATGGTTTTGTGTGAAGTTAAGACCATCCCACTTGCTCTTGAACTGTCACCTGGGGCCTTGAAGAAACAAGTGGCCCTAAGGCTATTTGGGCTCCTTTAAAAATGCTAACCCTCTCCAGTGCCAGCAACATTTTTCTTGTGCTTAGAGGATGGCAGCACTATAGGTGGGATGGAAAATAACCAGCTGGCATGAGGTGCCCTAGGAGCCAGTCTGAAATTACAGGATGATGTGTCAGGATCCAGGAAATGATGGATGCAATGAGTGGGTCATTCTTTCTCCTTGGCACACGAGAACACACCTAGAACTCTAACCTCCATCCTAGGAGGTCTGAATGCCAAAGCAAAATGAACTTTAGAGACACCAGACACAATCCCACCACTTAGTAGATTATTAGAATCAGGACCAGAGAGGGAAGAGACCTGGCTAAGGTCACACAGCAAGTATGACTGGTGTTTCCAAAAGTAGATTCTTGGAGTAGTAAAAAGAAACTGGAAACATGTAAACATCAGGAGCAATGATAAACTGAAATAATTCATCCAGTGAAACCCCACCTGGTCTTGAAGGAAGAGAGGTGGTCAAGCCAGACTCCAGAGCTGCTCACCACAGGAAGGAGGGGTCCCATCCCCCACCCACATCCACAGCCCTACCCCACCAATGTGTCCCCCTTTTTCCATCTCTGACTCTTACTAAAGCAAAATGCTAGCTACAACATGACTCATTTTGGGAAATAGACTTTGTGACTCAGTTCTGCTCTCTAACCACTAGACTAAGCTCCTCATGACTTAAGGAGGTTTCACTACATCTATCAACAAGCTGAATGAGAGGGGATCCCCTTGCATAAAAGATAAATAGGTGGTTTATCCATCAGTGGTAGGTACTATGAAATAAAAGGCAATGTAATATGTAATTAATTCAGTATACATTAAACTAGGATCAATGCCAGACATACTATCCTCTTATATCCTCATAACAACCCCACTGGTAAAGACAACTATTCAATGTATCTAGAAGCTAAGAATCAGAGATGGTAAGTGACTGGAAATGAAGTTTGGGAGAGGTTAGGTGACTTGTCTGAGTTGGAAGAGCTGGGATTCAAGCCAAGTTGTCTTGGTTTCCTCTGCTCCATACTCTTGGTTCCCAAACCCACACCCCACTGTGACATTTTTCACATGGCCAAGGTGATATAGCAGAGGCAAGCTTCCAGTCTCCTACCTCAAAGGCACAGCGACCTCTGTGATTTAATCACCACAACAGTTCTGTGGAGGGTTGGCAGTGGATTTGTCAGATAAACAACAACAACAAAAACCAACAGATTTCAGAAGCATAAATCCCACGTGGCCTTGAGGCAACCATTTTCTGTGTAGGAGCCTCAGTCTTCTTCATTTGTAATATGGGGATAATTAGAGCATCTACCTGATAGGTTTGCTCTAAGGACGAAGTGAGATAATATAAGTGAAAAGCACTTTGTGTAAACTGCTAAGTGTCATTCAGTGAAAAAAGAATCAGAGACATGCCGAAAGGACAAGCAAAATGCTAACCCAATGAACTGGGTCTAGTATAAAACCATTACTTGCCTCTTAACAAGAAATAATAGTGATATATATCTACATAATGCCTACAGCTTTATAGTTTATATAGAGTTTTTTAGAACAGAATTCTTTTCAAATCAATAACCAATAGCCATGATTTGAGTCTTTTCTAAAAATGTATTTGGTATAGCCATTTACATGGTGAAGCTATAATATATGTGCTAGGTAAGTTGTGGCAGCCTATGTTAGAAATCATATATAATTCTAACAAATTTCTTCTGAAATAGGTGCTGCTCCACAGCTAATGAGAGGAGAAGCTGAGCTTTGAACCTAGGCCTGGCCTGACTTTCAGGAACCTATGGTGCACACTTTTCCAGAAACCACAACTCACTGCACCCTCAGCAGGCCCCAAAGCAGAGTGTTATCCACCCAGGAAACAGCCATGTGCAGCCGAAGAAACAGCCACATGCATCCTGAGGTATGAGACATGAAACCTCCTTCCTAGAACTTGAAAGAGCTGCCATGGCGAGGAGGACATGAGCCTTACTGTGGGTCTCCAGGGTTCACCTCACACGACTTTCTCTGGCCCCTGTGAGCAGCTCCCCATGCTGCTCTGAGTCAGGCTTCTTGTTTCTCATTTTTCTTCCTAACATATTTTCCCACAGTGCTTTTTCTGAACTTCTTCTTTCCTGAAATCCCCAGCTCACCCTGAAGGACCCTACCACCTCCTTTCTCCCTAACCCCACTTCCCAATTTTCCTCTATGCCTGTGATTCATTCTGTGAGTTAACTGGGGAGGGTGGCCCTAACCTCTCTCCTGCATGTGTGGTTGCCATCCCCAGCCTTTGACAAGGGAGCAGCACAAAGGCCTAGGGAGTGGGCCCTCTAGACCGACTCTCTGGGTCCAAATCCAGGCTCTGCTCTTAGGGCCATGTGGGCCTAAGCAAGCAAGTTGGCCTTTATGTAAGCTTCAGAGAGACCTGTCTCAAGGAACCACTATGGGGGTTAGAGGAGATTATGCTTTTGACAAGGGCATGTTACAGAGCAGCCATTATCAGTGGATTTGCATGCATGACTGGTTCCATCATTGGTGTTACCCTCCTACCACCCCACCTCCAATCTCTGAAAAAACATCTTTTCTTAAGCCAAATTTTCCTCTTACTCATCCATTTCAACCTCCCCCAGGAATATAGTCCCAGGACTCTTCTTCCTGTCTATGACATAATCTAATTCCTCTTCCACCCTACCCACCTCCTTGTAGACCCCCCATCTCTGTTACAGACACCTCCACCCCTGGCATCCAAGGCAGGACATCTAGCAGTCTGTCTTTTCCTATGCCTCTATGCCATCCCATCATAGTGACCATGGCCTTTGGACTCTTCCTAAGCTGCCTCCCTGGCTTCACCTTTCCTTGCCACATGTCATTGTCCTCCCTATTGCTCACCCCACAGCCTTCCTCACCACAACACTCCCTTCCCAACCTTGCCCCTTGGTTCTTCTGTTCCCCATCCTTGGAGAGCCCTTTTCTCTCCCTGCAGGGAAGGAAGTGCTTATCCTTCAAAGCACAACTTATCCAGGTGCTTCTCATCATTTCCAGTTAGGTTTCAATTTTCATAGTCTGCCCAGTTTTCAAATTATATTATTATATGTTTATGCTTTGCCCCTAACTAAATTACAAGCATCTCAAGGGCATATCTCACATGTCTGTGTATCTCCTTACAAGTCCTAATAGAATGTCAGATACAGAAAATGCCTCTGAAAACATGCATTGATCAATTGATTTAAAAATCAGTCTACAAGCTTTAGAAAAAAGAAGACATCTGAGTTAAGAATTATATTAGCTAACAGCTGCTCAGTTCTTGCTATGTCCTAGATAATGGACTCAGTAATGAGAAAATAAAATGAAAGAATAGTATCTACCATTGTGTCAAATATCTTACATGCATTGTTCATTTAATCTTCACCATAGCTATATGCAGGAAGTACTATTATTATGCCCATTTTGCAGTGTCACTTATTAAAGCAATTAGCTCTGTGGGAGAAGAACATAAACAGAGGCTCAGCTATTCCACTAAGTCATGCAAACAACCAGAATTTGAACCTTGATGAAACATCTTTTTTTCACTTATGCAATAAATATTTCTTGAATTCCTACCATGTGCCAGGCATTCTTCCAAGCTCCAGAGATAGAATTGTGAAAAAGACAAGCACATTCCCTTCCCTCTTGGGTCTTACATTC
The DNA here is from genome assembly GCF_029281585.2 of Gorilla gorilla gorilla. Lineage (NCBI taxonomy): Eukaryota > Metazoa > Chordata > Mammalia > Primates > Hominidae > Gorilla > Gorilla gorilla. The sequence goes on from NC_073228.2 coordinate 152,653,167, forward strand.
TGGTGAGAGAGGAAAACAAGAAATAAGTAATCTAATGAATATATAACACAATGTGGGTAGTGCAAAGACTATGAAATAAAGGCAGCAGCATGTGGGATCAGAAAGTAGTTAGCGGAAGACGTGGGAGCTTCAGGTCCAGAGGTCCAGGAAGACCTCACTGGGCAGGTGACAAGTGAGATACCTGAGTGAGGAGAAGTGTGAGCATGGGAGGATGTGGGCTATGAGCATCCCCTGTGAAAGAGAGAGCACGTGAAAAGACCCTGCAGCAGGAATTAGCTTGGCATCTGTGAGAAAGGCAGAAACGTTACCAAGGGCTGGAGTGGCAGAAAATTATGTTGAGGAAGTAGAAGGGGGCAGATCACTGGACCATAAGAGTCTGTCTTCTTTTTGCATATTTTGGGAGAGCCCCTGAAGGGTTCTGAGTAGAGGAATGATATATATGATTTGTGCTTTTAAAAGATTACTGTCTAACTGATTGTTGCACAGAGCTGTTTATGAGAGACCAAGTGGTTTCTGAAATAACTGAAGTTTTGTGGCTAGACATGGTTCATCTGGGATGATTTCATTAAGGGGCAAATGTGGTTCTGAGGGAAAAGAAGACAGTTTGGCTCCCAGGAAGGGGGAAGCCATTCTTGATGATGGTAAATACATGTGTGATAATGAATGGAGAAGTCAGAAAGTTGTGAAAGGTAGTATTTCCCAAAGTTTATTCTATTAACATTTATTCCAAGGTGTGTGAATAAATGTTACACAATGAAACATTGACTCAGCATGGGAAATGCTCTGTTCAACAAAGGTAACCAGACCTCTTTACTGGAGGACTTCTCAGAGTCTTCAGGATGATTATTTGCGTCTAGTCTCCTTAAGACAGGACTGAAGTTGGCAGAGTTCCCCAACCTTATTTGACCACAAGACTCTTTTCACATAAAACACACATCGGGAAATCCCAGTGTAAGGATTTCATCCTAAAACCAGCTAAGACTGTTCAGAGATGAAAATAGGGACATAATGAGTAATAGACCGTGAAGGCAGGAATGGGGCATTTTTGGTTATTATGAGGCCAATGTAAGCTTACCAGTTTGATAAAATTCATAACAGATAATTACATGAGAAGGTCACTTTTGCTGTCCTGTTTGGAACTGATAAAGTAGAGGTAGAATCCAAACATTCTAGGGATTCTGTAAGATGATTTATCTACAGTGTGGGAAGGAAAAATTATGATGTCTATTTATATTTATATTGTTTCAAAAATCATAAAGAAATAAATATTCTAATATTTACATGTATTACATGGGTTAAAAGTGACACATTAGTATGATTTATAAATATATATACTTGGCTTGGATGTTCAAAAATGTTATAAGAAGGGATACATGGTAAAGAAAAGCCTGGAGATTGCTGGATTAGGTGACCCGTAGAACGAAATGTCTAGTGCATGCACCAAGGCTGTGGTTGTGGAAATGTAGAGGAAGGAATAAAATCAAAGAACCGATGGGGTGGGAGTTAGAGAAAAGAGTTTTGGGGAGGTGGAGGTGTCATCAACAGAAAAATGTCTGTGGAGTGGCTATGAAAAATGAATGATGACTGCAAGGCCAGGAGCTCTGGAGATAGGTTTAAGTTTGCTGCAGAAATTGAGAATGAATAGGGGGCCCAAGCAGTTATAATGCATTCACATTGCAGCATTAATTGTAGTCCGGTATCTGGGACATAATATCTGTTCAACAAATGTTCTTAAGAAGAACAAATGAGTAAGTGAATGAATTAATGAATGAATAAATTCACAGGGCTTAGCAAAGCAACGTGGAGTAAGAAAATTTGGGCAAAACGAAAATGACCTGACCAAGATTCCACAAAATGTTATTTCCTAAAAACAAACAAAAAAAAGTATAACAGCCCCTGATATTAGTTTGTTTTTGACATTAGACCAAAGTATTTTCAAAAGAGAATTTGTTGGATATATCCATACATATTTTTATGATAGACTTTTTAAAAATGTTATGTTGGCCGGGCATGGTGACTCACGTCTGTAATCCCAGCACTTTGGGAGGCTGAGGCAGGTGGATTGTTTGAGCCCAGAAGTCTGAGACTAGCCTGGGCAACATAGTGAAACCCCATCTCTACAAAAATACAAAAATTAGCCAGGTGTGGTGGTGCACACCTGTAGTCCCAGCTACTTGGGAGGCTGAGGTGGGAGCATGGCTTGAGCCCGGGAGGCAGAGGTTGCAGTGAGTGGAGATTGCACTGCTGCACTCCAGCCTGCATGACAGAGTAAGACTCTGTCTCAAAAAAAAAAAAAAAAAAGAAAAGAAAAGAAAAGAAAAGAAAATGTTGTGTCATACATGTACGTTGTAGAAAAATCAGAAAATACAAAGAAGCAAATAAAAGGGGGGGGCGTGTGCAAAATTTATCATACCACTATCCAGAGATAACACAGGTATATATTTATAAAAATGAGCTTATATTTTAAATAGTATTTTGTAATTACTACTCAGTTACATTCAGTTTTTTTCGTTGCCATTTCTCCATGGCCTCAGGACCCAGCTGAAGGACTCTTGTGTCCATGTGATCAGCCCCATTAGTCATAAGCACTGCCAGGTCTCTTGCCTGTAGCTCCTTGTGAGCAATCTGCCCATCCCTGGCACCTTACTGATAAGTTCTCCCCAGGCCCGGACACTGGAGGCCCCAGTCAAGGCTGGAGTTAGGGTGAGGTAAGTAACATACCTGCCTTGGGGACAAAAATTAATGCAAAAATATCCATGATGAGCAAAATGTCAAAGTTTTAAATAAATATAGGACCTGACAGGGCCAAGATTAGGGTGAGGAGAGGGAGTAGGTCACACGATAAGTGCAGAGTTGGATCCTGTCTTTATTAAAATGTTATTCATTATGGAGGTTATGTATTAGTTTTGGTTTTTAAAATATTGCATTAAGATATTATTTATCTTCGCCACCCCTTAGATGTTGCACTTGGCTACAAACTAACCCCACCCTATTCCTGGCCTTTTAGTGTGGATTCTGGTGGGGCAGAGTAGAGTATGGGATCAGCTTCATGGCTGAGAGTAACGACACCTGAGCCCTCGTCTAAGCTCTACTATTAATTACGTATACATTTTCCAGTTATTTCCCCTTTCTGGACCTCCGTTTCCCCAAATGTAAAAATATGTGGGTGAACTCTATGATTTGGAAGCACAAATTAATTGCACAAATTCCATGATGCTAATTAGAATTGTAGCTAGAGATCAGGAGATTTCCTTCCTGATACTACCTCTGCCATTTACTAACTACGTAACCTTGGGTAAATCACTTCCCAATTAGACACAGACAGGCTTCCTTATCTCCACTAGCTGGGGTGAAATCAAAATAGTCTACAAGGTTCTTTTGAGCTATATATGTTTCTGATTATTTTCCTACTTGAAGCCAAAGAATATCCCAATACCATAAACAGTAGAAGCCAAGTGTCTTGTTACAAGCAACCAGATTTTAACAAAGGGACTTAAGAGCAAAGTTAATGATTTGGCAAGATGTTAGGAAGTCTTCTTTCTGAGGAAAGAGAATTCAGTGTCAAGCAGGCAATATCTAACTATTGTTTAATTTTGAGACACCCTCATTAGAAGCTTGTGCTTATGTATTTCTGTTGAAAAAAGTGTGGATCAAGGGACTGGTGTTTTTCATTAACACGTTGGCAATCCATCTAGTGACCTGGAAAGAGGGCTCATGGTAGCTCAGTGTTAGTGTACTATAAACTTGAAAAAGGCTTATAACTACTTTGGATTCCTTTTCACCTGTGAAATAGGGAAAAGGAGGGCTGCTCATAGGGTTGGTTACTGTGGAAATCAAGTAAGGTATAAGTGAAAGTGCAATTTAAACTAAAGAGTTCTCACGTCATGAAATCCAACTCTGCACTTACTCTATGACTTTACTCACTCTCCTCACCCTGATCCTGGCCCTGTCAGATTCTATACTTACTTAAGATTTTGATATTTTGGTCATAATGGATATTTTTGTATTAATTTTTACATCCTCGAGGCAGGTGCTTTACTTACATCACCCTAACTCCGGCCTTGTCCAGGGACCTCCAGTGTCTGGGCCTGAGGAGACCTTATCAGTAAGGTGCCAGGGATGGGACAGATTGCTCACAAGGAGCTACAGGCAAGAGACCTGGCCATGCTTAGGTGCCAGGGATGGGACAGATTGCTCACAAAGAGCTACAGACAACAGACCTGGCCATGCTTATGACTAATGAGGCTGACCACTTGGACAGAAGAGTCCTCCAACTGGGTCCTCAGGCCATGGAGAAGTGGCAACGAAATAAATTGTGTATGGACCTAAAGTTGTTAATAACTCAAGTTCTCATGATACTAGCTTGAGCCATTCAAAGATTAATCATTTAGGAATTTGTATAATGTTCAGTACTTAGTTTCATAAGATCAGATACTTAAGCACTGGATGGATGAACTGGTTTGTCAATTAAAGGGAAAAAATCTGGTCCTTTAACTGAAAACAAACTTAAAATGAGCCCATTATGGAAGGTGACTTAGAAACACAAATAGAATCTTGGGCTGTACCCATGGGCTTGTAGTATTTAGAAGCTGTGAGCCTAATTCCATGGAAAGCCAAGGCCAAACATAGTCTGTCCTGTCTGTAGGGAGAGCTCAAGGTTGTTATTTGAGGCTGGAAGGATGCTTGCTGGAAGGATAGGTTGAATTGTGTCCTCCAAAACGATGTTGAAGTTCAAAACCCCAGTACCTGTAAATAGGACCTTATTTGGAAACAAGGTCTTTGCAGATATTTAAGTTGAGGTGAAGTCATTTGTATCCAATATCACTGGTGCCCTTATAAAAGGTGGAAATGTAGACATAGGGACAGCCACACACAGAGGTAGGATGCCGTGTGAAGATAAAGGAAGAGATCATGGTGATGCATCTGAAAGCCAAGAAACACTAAAGATTGCCAGCCAACCACCAGTAGCTAGGAGAATGGCATAGAACAGATGGTCTCTTACAGCCCTCAGAAGGAACCAACCCTGCTGACACCTTGATTTTAGATCTAATACAGTAGTGCAGAGAGCATTTGGCCCAGCATTTGTGCCTAAAAGAAGCACAGACGACCCATCTAATATTGAGATTCTCAGACAAAACCATCTCCATTCCTATCATGTGCCTGGCAAATAGCAGATATGCAGTGACTACTTTTTTTTTTTTTTTTTTTTTTGAGACGGAGTCTCGCTCTGCTGCCCAGGCTGGAGTGCAGTGGTGCTATGTCGGCTCACTGCTACCTCCACCTGCTAGGTTCAAGCAATTTTCTTGCCCCAGCCTCCCGAGTAGCCAGAATTACAGGCGCCCGCCACCACACCTGGCTAATTTTTGTATTTTTAGTAGAGACTGGGTTTCACCATTTTGGCCAGGCTGGTCTCAAACTCCTGACCTCAAGTAATCTGTCTGCCTTGACCTCCCAGAGTGCTGGCATTACAGGCATGAGCCACCACACCCGGCTGACTACTCATTTAAGAAAGAAATGAATTTCAAAACAATCCACTACTGTTAGAGAAACAAAAAAGAAGTTGATAAGCTAGATTGTGTTCTTTCAACTTCTCCGTTATACTAAGCATGAGCCATTTTAACCTCATTCTATTTTCAGAGGATGAATCATAAGATGTCAGGTATAGGCAGCATCATAGAGATTATAAATTCAATCATTCAATCTGCAGATAAAAAAATGGGACTTAATGAGGAACAGGACAGGTTTTTTCATATATGTGTTTCCCTGTCATACGGGGGAACCCCTTCTTCTTTTTTTCTATCATACATTAACATACCCCTTATATTTTGCTGTCACCCACAGCTTAAAATGCAATTGAGAAATTATTCAAGCCTACCAGAAGTCAGAAAAGATATGAAACCCACTGGTGGTTCTCACAGAGGAATAGCAATATCTAGTATTTGGGAAAATTTTATTTTTTCCTGGGCCCCCCACACAAAGCACTTCAACTGAACTATCTCATTTACGACTCACAGAAACGCTACTATGTAGGTTGTATCTTTGTTTTATAAATTAACAAAACAGACTTTGAGAACTAGAGCAACCTGCCCAAGTAGTGGAGTTCAGATTTAAACCCAGGTATGACGGTTTCTGAAGTCCATGTTCTTAATCCACTCTGCTGTGCTGGGATTGGACAAGTTTGAGAGGCCACATGAAGCAGGGGAAAGAAGTCTGTCTCAACTATAAACCAGAGAACTTGGGTACCATCTGGCCTTAGCCACCAACCAGCTCTGGGACTTTAAGCATATTTCTTCATCTACATTGACCTTTCCTTATCTGCAAATTGAAGTGGCTGGATTAGAGATTAGATCATGGATACTGAAGTTTTATAATGGTGGACCATAGCTTCATTCATCCATTCATTCCACAAATATTTATTGAGTGCCCATTATGTGCCAGGTACCATTCCAGACACTGATAACAGAGCAATAACCAATACAAACAAAGTCCCTGCACTCATGGAGCTTGTATTTTAGGAGTGGTGGAAGTAAAGGACACAGAATACACAGGTTAAAAGTTTCAAAATCAGAAAACCTCATGAAGAAAATAAAGCAAGATAAAAGATTGAAAATGACAGGTCTAAGATGGTTACTACTTCACACAAGATGGTCAGGAAAAGCCATTCTGAAGAGAGGACCTTTGAGCAAAGAACAAAATGATGAGAAGGAAGTCTTAAGAAATGAACATACACAGGCTATGTGGAATCAGTACTAATGGCACTAATGCCTCAAGAGGGTCCACAGTCAGTAAATAACTACTGAAAATGATCCATATTTCTCAGATGTACACAGAAGGTTTGTTTAAGCACACCCATCTTCACCACTTTTTTTCAAGAAATCTTTCATCATAAGCCCAATTTCATGATGTAGCCTCAAAATTACATAACTCTCTCAGGTTCGGTTATAACTAAGCATTGTTCTAAGACTAATGGAGTGACTCCTGGCCAGAGCAGGTTACAGAAAAAGAGCTGCAATCAGGGAGTACATGTTATTGGTGATATTTAATATTGTGTTCTGCCTAATTAGGGTTTTTTTTAAAAGTTTTTGCTAAAAATCTCAGATGATCAGAGGGTCACTCAGACTTGACCCATGTTTACATGTTAGAAGCCTCAAGAAGCAATAGTTTCTAAGGTCCATAGCTTTTACTACTCCTGTACGTCTCATAGCCATTCACTTTTCTCTGTGTCCCATCCTACTACTCCAGTCCAGGCCACCACCATCTTCCATTCCCATCTTTATTCTCAGCCCCTTCTGATCCATTCCCCATAATGAAGTCAGGAGGATAGTTCTAAAATGAAAAATGTGCTGTGTCACTGCTGTCCTTAAAACTCTTAAAACTGTTGATGGTGGCTACCCAACTCATGATGGTGGTGGTTACACACCATATGCATTTGTCAAAATACACATAACTGCACACTAAAGAGCACATTTTACTGTTTGCAAATTATACCTCAGTAAACCTGACTTTCAAAAAATCTCCAGTGATAGGCACTGATCTTGAGTTAAAAATCTAACCTTTCACAGGCAGTGGTATTATGTAACTGATATTTATTCTCAGTCTGGGTTCAAAGCTCAGTTTCACATCTCTTATTAAATAGGTAACTTTGACCAAGTCACCTGAACTCTCCATACGCATTCTCCTTATTTGTAAAGATCATAATAGTACGCATGTTTTAGAGTTGTCATGAAGATTAAATGAGTTAATACCTATAAGGCATTTGGAGCCTAATGTTTAATAAGTGCTTATTAAAGGTACAGTAGTACTAACAAGGCTTATAAGAATAATGTCCTTCATGATTAGTCCCCATACTAGTTTGCTAGTTTGTATTCATTGCTGTCATAATAAAGTACCACAAACCAGGTGACTTCAATGACAAGTTTACTGCTTCACAGTTCTGGAGGCTAGAAGTCTGAGATTCACGGTGTCATAACTTCTGAGGGCTGTTAGGAAGAATCTAATCTGTTCCACGTCTTTCTTCCAGCTTCTGGTATAGTGTGCTGGCAATATCTAGTGCTCCTTAGCTTGTAGTGCGTCACTCTGACCTTTGTCTTTGTCTTCTTGTGATCTTCTCCCTGTGTGCCTGTCTATCTTCAAATTTTCCCCTTTTTATAAGGATACAAGTTACAGTGGGTCTAGGAGCCCACCCTACTCCAGGTATGATCTCATTTTAACCAATCCCATCTACAACAACCTTATTTCCATGTAAGGTCACATTCTGAGGTACTAGGGGCTAGGATTTTAACATATAAATTTAGTGGGGCAGGGGGGTTACCTAATTCAACTTGTAATATGCCCTGACAGGTTCTTTTATCATCTCTGCCCATAATATCTCTTCCAGCAACCTCACATACCCACCCATTTGTTTGACAAACTAATTCCTATTTGTCTCTCAGGTTTAAGTTAGATCTTACTTTCTCAGAGAAGTCCTCCTTAATATTTTGCCACCTCCCCATTTTAGATTTGGGTCTCATATCCTCCCAATTCCCCCATGTACTTACACCCCTCATAACAGCTTTTACTTTGCTTTATACTTGACTGTTTACTAACCTGTCTCCCCACAAGACTTCAAACACTTTGCACCCAATAACTGTTTAATACTGTGTTCCATAACCCAGATGCATCTCAAGTAAATATTTGTTGAATAAATAAATGTTAATGTCCCTTCCCATATTCTAGACATCACTTATTTTATAATTCTATGAATGTTTAGAAGTAGAAACTACAAAAATTAGAGAGTAAAAGTTTTTAAGTAACATATCATTAGAGTTTACTTTGAAGATGAGAAACCATGCTAGGTATTTCAAATAAAAGATATTAAATACAGGGAGTTCATTGCACAGTTCTTGGAAGTTTATACAAACAAAAAGAAAATGATGAAGAAATTTAGATATGAGTAACTGCAGAAAGTAGCTACCACGTATAGCATTGAGAGAAGAGAAAAGAAATGGAAAGGCTACAAGAAACTAAAATTTATAGGGGGTTGCCATGCCTATCTGATGCTTACACCTCAGGAGGAGGAGAAACCATGTGGCTGGATCTCAGACTTCTTAGTTGGGAAATACCCGCAGCTTATAGTGGGGGTGCCAAAAGGAGCTAGAGATAGAACACTAACTCTCCTTTGTTGCCAGAAGGAAACATCAAGATACCCAGCAAGAAATTCTATGAAATATAGTTAGTAGACTTCCAGCACTAGCATCATAGAGCAGACAGGAAGGTGGAATTGAAGCTGAGATGCGATAGGTACGTAACCAGCACAAGAACCTGATATAAAGGTATACAGGTTTCACATAATTAGGAAACAGTGCTGCCGATGGGTTTCTAACTCTAGCTCTGTCACTGGTTGACCTTGTCCTTGGGCAAACATCTTTCTTCCTCTGAGCTTTAGATTCCCCATCCATGGCAGGGGGAAAGAGCTAGATGATCGAAGGGCCTTTCCAAGTAGGAGCTGGGATTTGACAGAAGCAGCACCAGGGAGTTGCTGGGGATTTCTGAATGACATCACTCTAGAGGGTCCTATCTCAGGCTTTAGCCATCAAACAAATAGGGCATTTCCTGTTTCTGGTTCTGCAGCTACTGTTTACGTGCTCCAATAAAGGCAGAGGAAGGAAGCCAGGGCTGAATTTCTTCAATGTGGTGACTCTATTGGCCAAACTGATTCCAAAATGTGCCATTAAGAGGAATGTTTCACTGAACTTGGAGCAGTAAATGGAAAAATAACCAAAATGACAGCAGGAGGAGGAGGGGTCGAGGGGAAAAAGGAGCAAGCTGGGAGGTGAGTAAAGAGAGCATGTGATTTTTAGACACACAGATCCTAAATTTGCCACGCATCTGATTCACAGCAGCATTGTATTCTCCAGTTCTGTCTTCCTGACATTGCCTCTCTGCCTTTCAACAGTCATGGCTCTTTTTGAAAGTCGGTTATAATGCACAGAGACTGGGTTCAAGTCTCAATTCAGCCACATATGAGCTGGGGGACCTAAAACAAGTCATTTATTTTTGCCTCCTGTCAGCCTCAATTTCCTCACCTGCAATTCTGCCTGCCTCTCAAGATCATGAAAATTAAATGAGCTAATATGTGTGGAAGTGCTTCCTCAATCTGGGTGCTATGTATAAAATGTGGTCATTTTTTGAAAATGCATTAGGCATTAAAATACACTTATAAAAATGCATTGAGCATATTTAAGATTTTTGTACTTATTTGTATGTTATACTTCAATAAAATAATTACAAAAAAGGTAAAACTATGAGAAGAAGTAAACGGTGGATTAAATTTATTTAATTTATGAACTAATGGTAGTAACATGTGATAAGTGACCAACTTGGATAACATAGGCAATAGTATGAGTTAATATATAAGGGGAGCAAAGTGCCCTAAATTTTATATATATAGCTAAAATTCTGTAGGTATAGCCTTTATTTAAATTCTAGCTTTGCAAAAGAAACCTATGGTCATTGTGGAAAATTTGGGATCTATAGGAAAACACAACGAGGAAAGTAAAAAGTAACCATAATTTCGGCCCATATACAAAAAAAAAGTAATCTGTGAATTGTAAGTGCTACTCAACTAGCTGACGAAAATGTTATTTCTTTATTCATTTCCTCCTCGTCTACTTCTTGACATGCTCAGAAGTTGAGAATTATTATAAGCCAGATGGGGCAGCAACACAGGGGCCTGCAGAAGGCAGGAAGGTAGCACAAACAAGTGGAACAGTGGGATGAGTCACCACAAATGCAATGACAAATGATAGCTGCCCACTCAGCCTGAAAGCCGGGGGACTTCAGGGAGAGGTGGAGACTGGCAAACTCCAAGCCATGTGCCCCAAGGGAGCAGGCTCTTCTCAGCTTCAGCTCGCTCCTTTCATATTTCCAGTGTGGCTGGGTCAATGACATCACTGAGAGAAACTGGCAATCAGGAATGCTGTGTGAAGATACTCAAATTTTAAATGTTAAAGCCTAATTAATTTTTTACACTCTGCAGGCCACACCAAAGACATCCATAGGCCAGATGTGGGCTGTGAATGCCAGTTTGCAACTGCTGTTAATGGCAAAGGCAGTGTGGGGGCGGGGGAAGTTCATTGAAGGTCTTGGGCTGGGAAGTAACAGGAGCACGTTTGTAGTTCAGAAAATTCCTGGGGTAGCTGGTAGGAAGGAGAGACTGGAGTGGGGAGAGACTGGAGGTGATATAAATATATTTCTCTGAGTGAGTGATGATTGGTGCCTCAACTAGGGCTGTAAAAAGAAGCTGGAGTAGGAGGGGAAGGGGTGTGGTGTTGGAGAGTTGATGCAGGGAGGGGCTGGGAGCCCAAGGGGGTGCCCATGCAGCAGTTTTGCCTAGAGCCCTGGAGACCCACAATTCAAGTTTGAGGAACAAACTTGTTTCATAACAGACAACCGGAAAGGAGAAATTGCTTGGTATTGGGGAGGCCTTCTCCAAAAATATCAAAAAGGTGAAACAAGCCACTGATTGTGGAACTTGAGGGCAGGGCCTTGGAGGTTGTGAACACTGAAAGAAATGTGGGTTGAGCAGCCTCAACTAGAGATCGATGGAAGAGAAGGGAACAAATTTGATATGAAGTCCTACACCTTGAAGGGACTGCAGATGCTTAGTCTAAGGAAGAAAAGACACAAGGAAAATGGAGCTTGCTTGCAAAGATTACTTATTGAGCATCAACACATTCAGGAGTTCCAGCTGGTGCTAGATTTGGGGGATATAATGATAAGCAACAGCAAGTAAAGTCTATGTTGTTTCTGCCCTGAGGGAGTGTTTGGAAAATATATTAATGGAATGATCTCATAAATAAAGGCGAAGGTGCAAGGCTGAGATAACTGCTGGGAAGAAGGGCCCAGTGTTTTGGGAGCACGTCCCAGAGGGTGGGGATGTAGACTTCCAGAGGAAATGATGATAAGACTGAGAGCTAAGAGATGAGCAAGAAAGTATGAGATAAACAGAAGGGAAGGAAAGACTTTTAGACATTGGGAACAGCATGTGCAAATACCTGACTCACAGGAAGGGCTGAGAAGGTCAGCATGGCTGCAGCACGCTGTGAGGGACATGCAGGGCTGTCTCCAGAGGCCCATGGGCTGTGGGACAGAGGAGCAATGGGGCTTGTTCTGTGTGGTCTGCAAATGCATCCATTAGGGGTGCTGCAGACAGTTATTCAGTTATTCTAAGAGACTTATGGTGGAGGTGCTGGGAGTTTCTTTATTTTAAATTCATGAAAATAAATAGTAGCATTTATTCAGTTTCACCATGTGCCAGGCCCTGTCTAAATAGTTGTCTCGTGAATCCACACAATAGTCTCAGGTGGTAAGTGCTCCCGTTACCTACTGCTGTGTAACAAACAATCTTAAAGGAGCGGGGGGCTGGAGTAGGTTGGGTGGGGGATCTGTCTCCACGCAGCTGCTCCATCGCATGGCTAGTTTGGGCTTCTTCATAGCATGGAGGTCTCTGAATAGTATACTTCTTACATAGTGGAGGACTTTCCCCAGAGCAAGCAGTTCTGGTGAGACAGGCAGAAGTTGCCAGTCCCCTAAAAGCCTAGCTCCATAACTGGCAGCCTCACTTTCACTGAATTCACTGGACGTAGCAGTCACAGGTCAGACCACATTCGAGGAGGTGGAAGAATAAACTCCACTTCTTGATGGAGCAATGGCATGTGCATGAAGGATACAAGGAATCCAGGATGGTTATCTTGGAGACAAGCCTTTATACAATCCCCATTCTACAGATGAAGGGACCAAGGTTAATAGACACACTTTCCCAAGATCATACAGTCAGCAGCAAGTGGCAGAATTGGGATGCAAATCCAGGTCTATCTGACTTCAAAACATCCTGTCTTTAGTTACTGTCATGTTCCTTTCACAGGATAGGATGGGGCCATGAGAAAAGTCCTCAGCTATGAGTCCTGGGTTCTGATCCCTGCACTGCCTCCAATTTGCATGTGACAATTATAAGCCACTTCCCACCTGTGGGCCTCAGGCTTCTCATCTGTGCAGGGAGAATTGGACTCCTGGGTCTTGCATGGCAGTCCCAGCTTTAGGATTCTGGGGTTTTGAGGGTCTGTGCTGCATCCTCAGGGCTTGTTGGTCACTGACCTGCTGCTTCACTCAGCATGTCAGCCGAGTGAAGCATATCAGCATGTCAGCGCCCTCCAAGGGGCAGTAGCCTCTGTTCTTCCTCTTTCCCTTCCCTCTTAGCAACACTCTGCTTTGCTCCCGTGGCTGCTCTGTTTACCCAGTCTCTCCTCCATTTTCCAGTAACCAGTAAGAAGTAACTTAGGTCTCTCCTCCTCAACAGGCTCCCCTGAGTGGCTGATTTTAATCTTGACTCTGAACTTCACAGAGGCTGAGACCAACATCTTTTTATGAGTCAGTGCATATCAGTATTTGCTGAGCTTTGCAAATAATTGGCAGCTCAAGAGTGAATTGAAGGATCATTCATATAAGCAATTGCATGTTCTTGTTTTGTTCAAACCAACAAACTATACTCACAACTGCAGACCGTTGAGGACAGCAATTGTGTCTGAATTACTCACCATTGTATCAACAGCACCTTGCAAAGTGACTGACCCAGAAGAGGTAATCAAACTGTTACACTTTTTGGTTGCATTGGCAAAATTTATTTAAATCCCTGACATTTGAATCTTTAAATATTAGTTTTACGGTTCAATTCACCCGCGAAAATATTTGAGTGCAATTTTCCTCTTTTGTCTATTCTATTATAGTTACTGATAATTTTTCTCCTTATTGGTTTTTGCGAGTCTAATATTGTTTTTCCCTAGGAATATCCCCTTTTCCACTTAAGCCACTGAAATTTAAACTTCCCTTCAGGCCTTTTCCTTTTCTTTTCTGGCTCAGCTAAAAGGTAAAATAAATCAGTAACAGAGATTGAGAGTCAGAAACCATATATTCTAGACCTGTTTCTCCTACTACCTCTGTGATATTTCTCAAATTCTTTCCTCACTAAGGACCTGTTTCCCTGTTTGTATTAAGAAAGGGTTGGTATGTCAGTGGATATTTTTCAGCAATGGAAGATTTGCACAAATACAAATTTACGCAGAAGCAGGATACAGAAAGCAGCCAGAAGTGGAGCAGCACCAGCCGGGGTGGGGACCAAGGCCTCCCACCCTCCTTGGTGTCTGTCTGCCTTTGAGGTCCCTCTGCCAAAGTGGCGCTCTGCTGAGCAAAGTAATCCCTCAGGGCACTCCAACTTTGAGACAGAATGATTTATAGCCCTGTTAATCCACCAGGCTGTCAAAAACGGCCACATCAGCAGACATACACAGAGACATGCAGTCACATACACTCAGGACAAAAAATAAGCCCCAGAAACTGCTTGAGCAAGCTCAGGCTTTTCTCTAGCACCTTCCTCATTTGTTCAAGTTTTTGCCATCTTTATTTTCATTTCCTGGTTTCTTCTCACATCCTTCCTCTTTTCCCCTCCAAGTTACTAAAAATTCTAACAATTTCTACTTTTACTTCTTTGCTGTTATCTGCGGCACATCGCTACCCCACCCCCACTCTTGGTCGCTATAGTCACAGATTTATTATTGAGTTTGTTAACTTTTGCTTCTCAATTTCTCCACCCAAAAAAAGAGGAGATGAAGGAAAGGACTCTTGTGGCCATGACACTATATTCAAGAAATCTGTGGAGTATTAGTTTTGATTTTCGGTTTTGTTTTTACTGAATTGCACTTTTTAATAGTAGTCATAGTAAAAACTCAAACAAAACAGGTGAGTACCAAAATGAAAGTAAAAGCATACTGTCGGGGCCACTCCACAGGTCCCATGCCCCAGTCCCTAGTCCCCTATGTTATATATACGTTGTTAATTGCTTCTACTTTCCAAAATATGTTTGTGAATATAAACATGTGTTACTTATACTAAAAGGTGATATTTTACGTAGTTTTGTTTCAACCTTTCTTACTTCATATCTGGGAGATCTTTATGTATCAGCATATATATCTAGTTCATTCTTTGAACTACAGCATAAAATTTCATTGTACATTAGACTAATTTATTGAATTTATATACACATATTCCTATGGTGAGCATTTATGTTGGATAGATGCCACATACAACTGTTTGTTTACACAAATGGAGACAGGCTACTCACATTTGTACAATTCACTTTTTTACTTCTTGATGTATTTTAAATATTGCTTCAGATCAGCTGGCACAGAGCCACCTTTCTAAAAAAATAATAGACTTCCAGCCTGAGCAATATGGTGAAACCCCGTCTCTACAAAAAATACAAAATTAGCTGGATGCAGTGGTCCCAGCTACTCAGGAGGCTGAGGTGGAAGGATCACTTGAACCGGGAGGCAAAGGTTGCAGTGAGTCAAGATCTCACCACTGCACTCCAGCCTGGTGACAGAGTGAGACCCTGTCTCAAATAATAATAATATTAGACTTTATTTTTTAAAGCACAGGTTCACAGTAAAACTGAGTAGAAAGTACAGAGATTTTCCTTACACTCACTGCCCTCACATACACACACAGCCTTCCCTACTAGCAACATCCCACACCAAAGAGGTACATTTGTTACAATCGATGAACCTATACAGTCAAATCATAATCATCCAAACTCCACAGTTTATGTTAAGGTTCATTCTTGATGTACATGCCAAGGGTTTTGAAAAATGTAGAGTGACATATCTTACATCTAACATTATGGTATCCTACAGAATAGTTTCACTGCCCTAAAAATAGTTTCACTGCTCTTCTGTGATCCATGTACTCATCCCTCCCTCTCCCCAGGCCCAGGTCCATACAGTAAAAACAGGATGGGGCCATGAGAAAAGTCCTCAGTATGGATACAGTAAAAACATCCTGTTTTTACTGTATCCATAGTTTTGCCCCTTCCAGAATATCATATATAGTCATGTGCCAATTAGTGACTGGGATACATTCTGGGAAATGCATCATTAGTCGATTTCCTCATTGTGCAAACATCATAGAGTGTACTTACACAAACCTAGATGACATAGCCTACTGCACACCTAGGCTGTATGCTATAGCCTATTGCTCCTAGGCTATAAACCTGTACAGCTTGTTACTGTCCTGAATACTGTAGGCAACTGCAACACAATGGTAAGAATTTGTGTAGCTAAACATAGAAAAGGTACAGTAAAAATATGGTATAAAATATAACAAATGGTACACATTTTAGGGCACTTTCCATCAATGGCACTTGCAGGAGTGGAAGTTGCTCTGGGTGAGTCGATGAGGAAGTGGTTAGTGAATGTAAAGACCCAGGACATTACTGTACACTACTATAGACAGTATAAATACTGTTTGCTTAGGCTATGCTGAATTTATAAATAAAATAATTTTTCTCTCTTCAACAATAAGCTTAGATTATTGTAACTATTTTACTTTAAAAACAATTTCTCTTAACTTTTTTATTCTTTTGTAGTAACACAGCTTGAAACACAAATACGGAGGAAGACAATTTTTTTTCTCTCCTTATATCCTTATTCTATAAACTTTTACCTATATTAATGTTATTTTTATTTTTTACTTTTTACATTTTTCTTTAAAAACTAAGACACAAACACACCATTACCCATTAGCCTAGACCTATGTAGGGTCAGGATCATAAAAATCGGCACCTTCCATCTCCACACCTTATCCTACTGGAAGGCCTTTAGGGGCAATAACACCCAGGGAGCTGTCATGTTCTGTGATAACAATGCCTTCTTCTTCTGGGATACCTCCTGAAGGACCTGCCTGAGGCTCTTCTTGAGATGTCACTCTTTTCAGAAATGTGTTCATGGTGGTTTGTTTGGTTTGTTTCTTTTATTCATCATAGATTTGCTTGTAAATAGATAATGCACGATGAACATTCCTCTCTACTAATGAAAATCATTTTATGTTGGAGTCAACATTTTCAAACGTTTTAAGGAGTTTGTTGAGGTCTGCAAAAGCTTCTGCCTAAACCCATCACTGTGAATATCCTTGGGGGCTTTTCTTTTTTTTCTCCTGTAGTTTCCTTTCCTCCTGCTATGCATTTCAGTTCTGGTTCCAGTAACTCGTCATTAGTCAGTTCCTCAGTGACCACATCTGTGACCTCCTCAATATCATCCTCCTCCACATCCAGCTTAAAGTTGTTTGCCATTTCAACTAAAGCCTTGTGAATATTTTTTTGCAACATCCTCATCCTTAGCAATGTTTTGAAGTCATAGACAAATGTCTTCAATGTCTCTTCCCAGATAGCATTTACACACTCCTTGGTGACTTCACCCCCAACTTAACCAAGGTTGTTGATGCTGCCATAGATGTTGTAATCCTTCCAGAACTGCACCAGTGTGTTTAAAAAGGATCTTTCTTATTTGCAGCAATAGCCTAGGCAAAGGTCCTCCTCAGGTAGTAATCAGGCCTTAAAAGCTGCTATAACTCTTTGATCCATTAGTTGGAACAAAGGGGTGGTGCTTGGA
This sequence comes from Gorilla gorilla gorilla, assembly GCF_029281585.2. Lineage (NCBI taxonomy): Eukaryota > Metazoa > Chordata > Mammalia > Primates > Hominidae > Gorilla > Gorilla gorilla. Next base: position 152,670,644 of record NC_073228.2, read on the forward strand.
GAGAGAGACAACAGTGTGACGTTGAATGAAGATAACCAAAAAAAGAAGGATGTGCAGGAGCATTATCAAAAATAAGCAAAACCTTGAAAGCATATTATTCCCCAAACAGTACTTCTCCATTTCACTGGCAAAGTTTAAGGAGGACATCTTGGAAGAGGAGCTGGATCATTCATAACTTATTATTCCTGTAGTACACTGCAGTGTGTGCTTACTGATATGCTTGAAGGCCCTGGGGTTTTCACTGTGCCAGATCACAGAGGATTTCAATTTGTAGCCTGAAACATAGCCCCCAGACAGGGCTGTTCCTTTTTTTTTTTTTTTTTTTAGACGGAGTCTCGCTCTGTCGCCCGGGCTGGAGTGCAATGGCGCCATCTCCGCTCACTGCAAGCTCCGCCTCCCGGGTTCACGCCATTCTCCTGCCTCAGCCTCCCAAGTAGCTGGGACTACAGGCGCCCGCCACCACGCCCGGCTAATTTTTTGTATCTTTAGTAGAGACGGGGTTTCACCGTGTTAGCAAGGATGGTCTCGATCTCCTGACCTCGTGATCCGCCCGCCCTAGCCTCCCAAAGTGCAGGGATTACAGGCGTGAGCCACCTCGCCAGGCCAGGGCTGTTCCTTTTAAGGAAAACCCTTGAAACTTGGCATTGACTTGGCATCCTTTTGGATGAAGGTCCTTTCAGGCATGTTTCCAGAACAGAGAAATTTCATCCATATTTGCTCTGGCAAGTAATTTTGCTCCACAATCATCTTATTAAGAGTTTCCAAAAATTATTCAGTTGCCTTCACTTCAGCACTCACAGATTCACCACTCGCTTTCACATTATGTAATATGTAAGAATTCTTGAATTGTTTAAGCCAAACTTGTCCAACCTACTGCCCGTGGGCCACCTGCAACCCAGGAAGGGTTTGAATGTGGCCCAATACAAACTTGTAAACTTTCTTAAAACATTATGAGTTTTTTTGCTATTTTTTTTTAGCTCATCAGCTACCGTTAGTGTTAGTGTATTGTATGTGTGGCCCAAGACAATCCTCCTTCCAGTGTGGCCCAAGACAATTCTTCTTCCAATATGGGAAGCCAAAAGATTGGACACCCCTCATTTAAGCCATCCATAGCTAGCAGTAAGTTGAACACCATGGTTGGAGTGAGGCTTTTATTTCCATATCTCAAATAAGATTGCAGCATTGGTGGAATCGGACATGCCTGACTGGCAAGTGAAAACCAAGACTGATTTTCCACCTCTGTGGCCCCTAGTCGCTTTTAATTTTGTTTCCTGGTCAATCCTTCAACATGGCCTCTTACTGACAATACTAACAGTGGGTTTTGTACACTTAGGGGCCATGATGAACAAAACAACATGAGATTAAATCAAGATCAAGAGAAAATTAAGCAATTAAGAGACATGTAAAATAAGACGTGTGAGGCTGCTGCTGATATAACAAGACATATTGTTCTGCAATAAACTTTTTCTTCATAGGGAGTACACTCTAAAATAATGATTAAAATACAGTGTGGTAAACATGAGTTTTTATTATCACTATCAAGTATTATGCATGGTACATAATTTTATGTGCTATACTTTTATAGACTGGTAGTGCAGTTGGTTTGTTTACACCAGCATCACCACAAATGGGTGAATAATGCATTGTGCTATAACAGTATGATGTCTATGATGTCACCAGGTGATAGGGAATTTTTTTTTTTTTTTTTTTTTTTTTTTTTTTTTTTTTTGAGAAGGAGTCTTGCTCTGTCACCCAGGCTGGAGTCCAGTGGCGCGATCTCTGCTTACTGCAAGCTCCGCCTCCCAGGTTCACGCCATTCTCCTGCCTCGGCCTCCCGAGTAGCTGGGACTGCAGGTGCCCGCCACCACACCTGGCTAATTTTTTTGTATTTTTTTTAGTAGAGACCGGGTTGCACTGTGTTAGCCAGGATGGTCTCGATCTCCTGACCTCGTGATCCACCCACCTTGGCCTCCCAAAGTGCTGGGATTACAGGCGTGAGCCATCGCGCCCGGCTGGTGATAGGGATTTTTTAGCTCCATTATAATCTTATGGGAACACCATAGTATATGAGGTCCAGTTGACTGAAACATCATTATGCAGGGCATGGCAGTAGCTGAAATTGTACAGTTTGTCACCTTTTCAGATTGGTTTCATTCAGTTTGTGATATACATTAAGGTTCCTCCATGTCTTTTCAGGTCTTGATAGCACATTTCTTTTTAGTGCTGAGTGGGATTCCATTGTCTGGCTGTACCACAGTTTATTAATCCATTCACCTACTGAAGGGCATCTTGCTTGCTTCCAAGTTTTGGCAAGTATGAATAAACCATTCTGCTGCTATAAACATTCATACTGCTATAAACATCCATTTTTGCGTAATAATCTATAGTATGCCAATACATTAATTTATTTAGGCATGCTCCTTTGACATACATTTAGGTTAGTTCCAGTTTTTGGTTTTTGTTGTTGTTACGTCAAACAATATTGCAATGAACATCCTTTATGTATATTCTTTATGTATTTGTGTGCATGCACCTGAAAGAGAAATTCCTAGCATTGGAATTGCTGAGTCAAAGGGTATGTGCACTACAAATTTTGATGGAACACTAATAAGGTCTACCAGTGTCTGTTTCCAACTTTAAGTTTTTTGTAAGATATTAAATTTGCCAGTATTCTATATTTAAAAACAGAAAAGTTTCTTGTTGTTTGTGGATTTTGCATGTTGATCCATTCACTCCTTTTCATCCTTCACTGCCCAGACAACCACTCCATGAGCCACACAGCTTGTCACACACCCTTCCCTGTGTCTCCTGGATGCTCCACTTGTCTGAGGTCTGTCCTATATTTTCTAGTAATAACAATCACAAATCCCTATAGGAATGCAGCTTTTCTCCTGCAGTCAGTCCCGAAGTCTTACACACATTTGTTCATTTGATTCTCACCACCAGTCTGGGAGCTGGCAGGAGAGGAGTATAAATTTGCTTTACAAATGAGGAAACAAAGCCCTGACACACAGCACAGACCCATGGGTGCAGCACCATGTCCCTCCCCTTACCAAATTTGCTTCTTCTCATCCACTTGCTTGGCACAGGGCTGCTGAGAACATCTCTGTGAAACAGCCTCATTTATCTAATTGTTGGCTGTTTCCCAGATTAAAGCCTTCCAAGGCCTTTCCACCCCTCTTCATGATTTGTCTTGAGCCTCAACTCCTCCCCTCAGTATTCAGGGGCTTTAAAAATATCTGGCCCAACTCATTATTACTGTTATTTTACTGTTCTCCTCCTCACATACCTGGTGCCCTAGGTCTCCTGGAACACTTGCTGTTTCTCAAGCATAGTTCAAAGATTCCCACTTCTGTGCCTCAGTTCATGTTGCTCCTTCTCCCTGGCATTCCCTCCTTCCATGCCCTACTACCAAAATCACAGGCATCCTTCAAGCTCTGCTCAACAGCCACCAGCAGAATGAAACTTTTTATGATGTCTCTTCATCTTCCCTGACAGCACTAACAAGACTAGCTGTCTACTGAGTGAAGATCCCCTTTTTATACCTCTTTTGTAGTCTTTATCACACATCCTGTCCATAATTACCCTTTTTATCTTTGCCATGTTACTGTAAATCTTTGAAAAGTAGTACCACATGGAACTGCTAACCATGCCCCCATGAGCTTACAAGAGGACCTAGAAATAGTGGCTTAGCAGTGTTTCAAAACTCTCATACATATATTTTTCCAACATAGCAAAAATTGAATCATTTTCTATAATCTTATATGCAATTTACTTTTTAATTTTAATTATAAAGCAAGGACAACTTCCTGAGTCAGTGCATTTAGATCTATTTAATTCTTTTTAATAACTGCACATCACAATATATGAGTTTCTACTAATTTATTAGCCATTTCCTCTTCCTGAACAATTAATTTTCCTTAATCTTTCTTTATTACAATCAAAACTGAAACAATATCTTCATATACACATCTGACATTTAAGGAACTAATTTCCAGCAATGAAAGTTTTAGGTGAAAAGATACATACATTTTACACTTTAATAAGTTTTGCCAAATCGCTGTCCAAACAACAGTGCCAATTTATTTTATTTTTTTTTTTTGCAACCCCATTCATCTCTTGGCTGAAGATTCTTTGTTATCCAATGTTCACCTGCTCTTCTTGGAAGGCTTCTCCATGCCTCCTCCCCAGTGTTTACATGGGGAGATAGGGTACTAAATTAGTCCTCTGTTGCCCATAAATTCAAGTTCCTAGCCATTTCCTCTTTCTGAACAATGAATTTTCCTTAATCTTTATTGCAACTAAAATTGAAACAATATCTTTACATACACACCTGACATTTAAGGAACTAAGAAACTCAAGTTCCTACCTCAATCATAGAATTTACTATGTTACGTGGAAGTCAAGTTTATGTGCTAATCTCCACTACTAGCCTGTGAGTTTCTTACAGGCAAGGACCCTGCCTCTTTGTTCATTTTTTTATATGTTGTAGCCCTTTACACAGTACTTTAGGAAGTTTAGGTTATTGTGTGTGTGTGAGTGTGTGTGTGTGTGTGTGTATTGGGAGTGGGGATTTGTGCAGGAAATGAGGAGAGAAGGAAAGTGCTGTGAATGGAGGAAGGGGCACAAGCAAAGCCCAGAGGCTCACGGCCAATGATATCCAATCCCTAACATCCTCCCTCTCTTTTTAGAAATTGTGACCAGGGTAGTTGGCCCTAAATCTTGATCATTTGGCATTTTTCCCATTAGTGATAGGAAACTGCTGCCTCTTTGCTCCAGTAGTCTGGTAAAACTCAGCTGTGAGACCCTGACAACCAGGGAATTTCCTTTTCAGCAGCCTGAGCATGCAGGCTTGATTGAGCTTGGACTGTTGCATCCGAATCCTGTGTTAGTGGTGCAGAGTGAGACTTTTGTTTAGACAGAGCTGGGTTCCTTCTCTTCCTATTACCTACTATGTAACCTGAGGCAGGCTGCTTAATTTCTTTAAACTTCAGTTTTGTCATCTGTAAAATAGGAATAACTGTGTCTATTTTGAAAACTGTACAGAAATAAGAATAAAAGCAGGGAATATGTACGTAAGGGGCCAAGCCCAGCTCCTGGTATATAATACACGCATGATAAACAAAAAACAGGCTTATTGTTTTTCAGAACCCTTCACCACCACCAATTAACTATGATGTGCCAGGCACTGATCTTCAAGATCACTCGATTTGACTTTATCACTTTACAGATGAGGAAATTGAGTCCCAGAGAGAGGCAGTCACACAGCAGGTGAGAAGGCCAGGACAAGACTCTCCTTTCTCCAGGCCCAGGGCATGTTCCACCACCTCATAGCGATTAGACTTAGCCGGGGTACCTTGACCTTCTCTCCTTGACCCAGTGAGATTTCTCCCTCTGTGCCTCCCAAGAGAAGGCACTGCTTTGGAGAGAGGCTGCCCTGTTTCCTTTCCTTCCTCTGTCCTTCAGCCATCATCTGTTTTATCTCCTCCCATTGTTTCCCCTTCAGCCCTGCTCCTTGACCTCCTCTTCTGTGGCAGATGCTGCTTGATCTCCAAAACCATTTCACTTCTTCTTTCCTCCAGGGCCTAAAAAATGCTGTGTAATTCCCTTTCTTAAGCTCTAGCACTGGGCAGTTTTCACTTATATGCAAGAAGTTGTAGGTACTATCTCTTCCCCGTGGAAGGTTTCCTGAGTGCCACAGCCAACAGAGCTCCCCTAGGTTTCATATCAATAATTAATTGAGCACTGAGTATGGGCCACATCAGTCCTAACTACTTTACAGACCTTAACTCATTTGATCTTCATAACAACCTCATGAGGTTGTGAGATAATATCAACAGCCCCAATTTACAGATAAGGAAAGTGAGACACAGAAAGGCTAAGTGACTTGTTTAGGATTTTATAACTAAGACTTGGAGAAAGGAGGAAACCAAGCAGTAGGCTCCAGAGCTGCTCCTAGGATCAGGCAACACTGGGTCTTTGCCTTTGCTTCTTCCCTTCTCTGAGCTGTTTCTCCCACTCCCTGACTGTTTTCTTTTGGGAGCTTTCTTTCCTCAATCATTTGCATACAAATCATCTCAAAGGCAGCTGCTAGAGAATCCAACATTTGGACATCCCTCCAAATCCACCCCAAATGTTACCACTGTTCGTAGGTTAATATATAAAAGGATTTTTTCCCTCTTAGATCAATTTATTTATTCATTCGAAGAACTGCCCTTAGAGAAACTAGTGTAATTTCCAGAAATCGGGGTTGTCCCAGGAAATCCAAGATGATGATAATGATGATGATGGTAATAATGAGAAATAATTTTTTTGAAACAACATGCTAAGTTCCTTAAATGCATTATTTCATTTAACGTTCCAAAACATCCTCTGAGAGTGCTGCTATTCAGGCAGTGCTTCCACCATAATCGTGAGCACTCACAGACACATCACTTCAGTTTCTCATCTCCTAATCATTATGATATTTTTAACTTCCATTTTGATGTCCAACCAAAACCTCAAATTCAGTATGGTCATTTCTGAATTCATTGCCCCTTCCTGTCCTACTGCCACACTCAGTCCACTGCTCTCCTTGCACCCTGCTTGGTAATGGCCTCCTCCACTCTCTTGACTCATTCCCCCTTACCCCCCAGCCAATCCCAGTTATGCTGATTCGTTCTTTGTCATGTCTCTTGGTTCTCTCCCTTCCTTTTCAAATCTAGTGTTTTATAAATTCCATCTATTTTTTCCAACTATCCAAGGCATTTTACCCTCGAGCCCTCTGCGGCCCAGAAGCCTAAAGCATATTGCCTGAAGCACACAGCTGATCAAGGACAGTGTCATCATTGGAACCCACATTCCTTCCTCTGGCTCCAAAGCCCATGCTCTTTCTATCACTGAAGTGTATCCCATTAGCACAAGTCCAGGACTGAGATACCTGCAAGTGTAATCAGAAATTATTTTAAATAATTTAGTAACAGTACTTTAAATAACAGTGTACTACTTAGGAGTTATTCCCTTTTCAATTTTCTTTCAATCTTTTAAAACAAATGGAGAAAGTCCCATTTGATGCTAGAATACTAACGGTATTGCAAATCTTCCTTTTCAATAAAAAGAGAGCAGGCCTAAGGCTCAGAACTTTGGCAAGCAACAAAATCTAGCTAGCATTTACTAACATTGTTTTGTCTTCATGGTTACTTTCTATTTATGGCAAATGACACGAGTTTTCCATGTATGGTAATGGCAGTCATATAAAATTTTCTTTAAAAATAAATGCATTGAGTTTTAAAAATGAGTCAATAATTTTAAAAATCATAAAAGTTTTAAAAGTGAGTCAATAATTTAAAAAACTGTAGAACACCTGCTGTTCAGAATAGCATAAATCACAAAGATGAAATGTGAATAGCTGAAATATGGAGGATAAAAAAACATAATCAAGTTGTTGTGTAGGATATTGGCAATTTTTGCTTGTCAACTCCATGGTACTTCTTCCCAATCAAAAATGTATCTCCTCAGTGGCCCTCAGAGCACTTTCTTCCCACTATAGGCTTGTTCAGTTTAGAGTAGACAGGCCCTTGGATGTTACCAAGCCCAACTTCCTATTTCATAAATGAAGATTGAGGCTCAAAGAAAGAAGGCAACTTGCTTAAGGTTGCAATAGAATATGAGAGCTGTTTTGGGACTAGCACCTAGGTCTCCTAATCCCCCATCCATGCCCTCTCCACTGAACCAAACCGCTTCCATCATATATATATATATATATATATATATATATATATATATATATATACACACACACACACACACACATATATACATATATATTATATATACACATATATATTATATATACATATATACATATATATTATATATATACATATATATTATATATACATATATACATATATATTATATATATACATATATATTATATATATACATATACACATATATATACATATATTATATATACATACATATATATTATATATATACATATATAATATATATACATACATATATATTATATATACATATATAATATATATACACATATATAATATATATACACATATATAATATATATATTATATATGTGTGTATGTGTATGTACATACATGTATATCTGAATGTGTGTGTGTATATATATATATACATTCACCATCACACAGTGTTCATTCCTATACCTGAAGGAGACTCAAGCAATTCCTCTCAGATTCAGCAAAAGAAGATTCAGTTAAGCACTATACCCTAAGGCATCCATTGCATTGTATGTAGTGACTTAATTTCTCTCTTATGTCCCTAGGAGGGTAAGAGATATGTCCCAGCTTTGGGAAAAATAATTTTCTGTAGGGCTTAATTCTCTTGCAAAATCCCAATTTGAGAAAAGCTGCTAGAGTGTAACCTCTTTGAATGCTGATTCTTTTCAGACCAAGGAGTCTTTTGAACGGCCAACTGAAGTCTCCTCTGCTTTAATTTAATGCCATCTCCTTTTGTTCAGTGCTTCTAAGATGTGGAGAATTTATTAGCATGTCTCATAAAACTCTAGTGTAGCAGGAAATTAAATTCATCTGGTATAATCAGCTGTTTGGAAAGATTTGCTGGTTGCTCTGCTCTAAGTTATGGTTGCCAAGGTGACTGCAAATTGATTGTTTGATGACTTGTTCTAGCATCTTTCCAGGTACTGATGTTAAGTTTAGACATAGACAAACCTAAACAGGAATAAAAGAGGCCTACCATGATGGTAAAAGGGACTCTAGAAGCAAGGGAACAAGGAATGTTTAACCTGAAGAGGTTTTGTTTGCTAAGGAGAACTTTAAGGGTTCTCCCAAAAGCTAGGACAGAGAAGAGACTTGTTTTCAGTGGCCTCAAGGGGGCAGACTTAAGATCCATGGGTAGAAGTGAGAAGATGGATTTCAGTTCAATACTGGGATAGCTAGAGAAATATGCACCTGCAAAAGGGGCTGGTAAGCTTGCTCTCACTAGAAATAGCTCTGAGTTTTGGTGGGTGCATTGTGTAAGGAGGTGACTAGATTGTGAGATGCTTCATTCAAAAAACGCTGACATCCCATCTAGCTATATTACTCAATGATAATAGTAACTTTCAGAATCATTCTTCTTTCTAAAGAACCAAGTTTTGTCTGTTTTTTCAATTATTTTTCACAGCAATCCAAATTAAAGGTAAATTAGCAATTATCCATGTTCAAAGGATCCTTTCATACATTTCATACATGTGATTAGACAGGACCAATATGCATTCTATATATATTTTTTGATTCAAAACTAAGATACTAACAGTAAGGTTTTTCTTCTACGGCAGCACGCTAAGCACTTGACATGCATTTAATCTCATTTAATGTAAATTTAATGGGATAATGCTGTACAGAGACATTTTTAAAGACAAGCATTTTAAACTATTGTTTGAAAAGAAATCTACAGATGTTTCTGTGCTCCAGGATCATACACAAGAAAGGACTCTTGTCTAAGCCAAGACCCAGTATAAGATTTTCCTAAGCATCCAGCTATTGGTGTGAGGGCATGCTCTGGCACCATGGAAGCTTACTCCTATTCAGACATTCATTAGGTAAATCCAGATATGAGGTTTTATTCCTGTTTAACAGGCAGGAAACGACAAATCAGTGTCTTAAGGGATTGACAAAATATGTAATTAGATGCTATCAATCACCATAAAAGAGCCTGCTTTTTCTTACATCAGATAAAGGTGCGTTTAGTCTACTAAGAACTTTCCAGTTCAAATGAAGTATTAACTCTCTAAGGTCACGTGAACAGTAAGCAGTGCTACTCGAACTCCTCTGCTGGGAAATAAAATAACAGCATTAGGCGGGGAAAACTTGTGAGGCCATGAGCAGACCTGGACTCCTAATTTTCCTTAACACTTTGGCCTGGACACTTCTTGTTTTTTCACTTCAGTAACCTCATTTGCAAACTTGGGGGAAATAAATTAAATTATATATTAAGCTCTTTCCCAGTCTAACTTTCTCTAAACCTAAAATCACAAAAGGAGGTCAGGAGAAAAGACTCTTAGTTAGCAGACTACATCTTGACATTTCTACCAGCTTGGTGAAGCAGCAGGGAAAGAGCGCGCATCCATTCGTCAAGGCTGGAGGGCAAAGGCCCAGAACTTCCTAATTGATACAAGCAGATTCTCCTTTTTTTTATTATTATTATGCTTTAAGTTCTGGGATACATGTGCAGAACGTGCAGGTCTGTTACATAGGTATACATGTGCCATGGTGGTTTGCTGCACCCATCAACCTGTCATCTACTTTAAGTATTTCTCCTAATGCTATCCCTCCCCTAGGCCCCCACCCCCAAACAGGCCCTGGTGTATGATGTTCCTCTCCCTGTGTCCATGTGTTCTCATTGTTCAACTCCCACTTATGAGTGAGAACATGAGGTGTTTGGTTTTCTGTTCCTGTGTTAGTTTGCTGAGAATGATGGTTTCCAGCTTCATCCATGTCCCTGCAAAAGACATGAAGTCATCCTTTTTTATGGCTGCATAGTATTCCATGGTGTATATGTGCCACATTTTCTTTATCAAGTCTATTCTTGATGGGCATTTGGGTTGGTCCAAGTCTTTGCTATTGTGAACAGTGCTGCAATAAACATACGTGTCCATGTGTCTTTATAGTAGAATGATTTATAATCCTTAGGGTATATACCAGGTCATGGGATTGCTGGGTCAAATGGTATTTCTTGTTCTAGATCCTTGAGGGATTGCCACACTGTCTTCCACAATGTTTGAACCAATTTACATTCCTACCAACAGTGTAAAAGTGTTCCTGTTTCTCCACATCCTTTCCAGCATCTGTTGTTTCCTGACTTCCTGTGTTTTTTTTTTGAGACGGAGTCTCACTGTGTCACCCAGGATGGAGTGCAGTGGCACAATCTCGGCTCACTGCAACCTCCACCTCCCAGGTTCAAGCGATTCTCCTGTTTCAGCCCCCAGAGTAGGTGAGACTACAGGCGTGCCACAACTTCTGGCTAATTTTTGTATTTGTATTAGAGACTAAGTTTTACCATGTTGGTCAGGCTGCTCTCGAAGTCCTGACCTCAGGTGATCCACCCACCTCAGCCTCCCAAAGTGCTGGGATTACAGGCGTGAGCCACTGCGCCCGGCCTGTTTCCTGATGTGTTAATGATCGCCATTGTATCTGGTGTGAGATGGTATTTCACTGTGGTTTTGATTTGCATTTCACTAATAACCAGTGCTGATGAGCTTTTTTTCATATGTTTGTTGGCTGCATTAATGTCTTCTTTTGAGAAGTGTCTGTTCATATCCTTTGCCCACTTTTTGATGGGGCTGTTTGTTTTTTCTTGTAAATTTGTTTAAGTTCTTTGTAGATTCTGGATATTAGCCCTTTATCAGATGGATAGATTGCAAAATTTTTCTCCCATTCTGTAGGTTGCCTGTTCACCCTGATGATAGTTTCTTTTGCTGTGCAGAAACTCTTTAGTTTAATTAGATCCCATTTGTCAATTTTGGCTTTTGTTGCCATTGCTTTTGATGTTTTAGTCATGAAGTCTTTGCCCATGCCTATGTCCTGGATGTTATTGCCTAGATTTTCTTCTAGGTTTTTTATGGTTTTAGGTCTTACGTTTAAGTCTTTAATTCATCTTGAGTTAATTCTTGTATAAGGTGTAAGGAAGGGGTCCAGTTTCAGTTTTCTGCATATGGCTAGCCAGTCCTTCTTGATTTAGTATTTGTGGGTTTTAAAAAAGGAGTTTCCCAAAATATTCAGTTAAACTTTTAAGTGACTTACGTGTATATCTAAATACATGATCAGTTAATATTTGTCTTAAAGGGGTTTTCTTTGTTCTTTTCTTATTATAGGAAGGTTAAACAATATGCTTATTTATGCCATAGCTTCACAAACAGGAAGGAGGTTTTAAATGGTTTAGTTCCACAATTTGAGTAGATGCATATTTAAAGAAACGTTGTTGCATAATAAATACTGCCTCTTCCTAAAATGCATCATGCCACAGCCAATTTTGGAAAACACAAATATGAGGTGAGTGTATTTTGAAAACTATGTGAATATAATAGATCCTTAATTCATATTTGTGGATTTTATGGGAAATACTTGTTTTGTAAGGCATCTGTCTTGCAAAAAGTCAGTTTCTGCTATGAAGGATGTTAAAGGGGATATGTAGGTTAAATTCTGTTTCTGAGCTTTGCTTCCAGAGTAAACACCCAACTTACTTTTGCCCTAAAGTATTTTATTGTTCTGGTAGAGAAGACTAACAACATATTCTAAACCACTAAGTAATTTATGTAAACTTCACTTACAAACTATACCTGTGTGACACTTATATGAGCAAAAGCATTTTCATATTTCTTACTATATCATTCAATTCTTGCTCACCCCAATGGAAGTGACTTTATGCCCCTTTAGAGACAATGGAAATTAGGTACTTCGTGATTTCTCTTTAAAAAAAAAATGAACTAGAAAGCTCCAAGTTTGGTGAATCTGGAACCTGGGTATTCCAGTTCCAGTTGTAGCCCTTCCTCCCTATCCATCACTCCTGTCTGCATGTAATTATGCAATACATTGAAAAGATTAAAAGATGGGTCTTGGACTCAGGCAGACCTGGGTCAAATCCAGATTCTGGCACTGCCCAGCCATTGCCCCTGGGCAAGCCATTTTCCTCTTTGAACCTCATTTGTGAATTAAGCTAAAAATAGTCCCCACCCCCATGGGACTGTGGGAAGGATTAAATAGAATAATGCATGAAAAGCAAATAGCAGAATGGTCCATAAATGTTAACCATTGTTACGTTATTATGTAATCTACAAAGTACGTTTAGTTACACTTCATGAAATACTTTCAGTTTTTCAAAGACACCACTAATACATGGGAAATCAAACCCTGAAAATTAATTTCACTTTAGCAGTAAAGTCACATGCCAGATGGAAAGGATAGTATTTCATGAACAAAGATCTTACTTTTGAGATTTGGTCTTACTTTTTTCTTTTTCTTAAGGGAGAATTATCTTGTGTTTTTGGTTTTGTTTTGTTTTGTTTTGAGATGGAGTCTTGTTCTGTCACCCAGGCTGGAGCTCAGTGACGTGATCTCGGCTCACTGCAACCTTCACCTCCCGGGTTCAAGAGATTCTCCTGTCTCAGCCTCCCAAGTAGCTGGGACTACAGGTACATGCCACCACACCTGGCTAATTTTTGTATTTTTAGTAGAGACAGAGTTACACCATATTGGCCAGGATCTTTTGCTTCCTATAGCTTCAAAATGTTCTTAATGTTAAGACATTCTTAATACTCTGAACCATATGAATTTGCCATTTTGGTAAGTCACAGACGACAGACGGTGGCAATTTCACATGGCGCAACCCGAAAGATTAACAAACTATCCAGCAGATGAAAGGATTTTTTTTAGTTTCATTGGGTTTACTGAAGAAATTGTTTGAATTCTCATTGCATCTCCAGTTCAACAGATAATGAGTGAGTGATGCCACACTCTCAAGAGTTAAAAACAAAACAACAAAAAAATTAAAACAAAAGCACACAACTTTCTCTCTCTGTCCCAAAATACATACATGCATACCCCCGCTCCAGATGAAATCCAAAGGGTAAAACTGTCTTCATGCCTGCAAATTCCTAAGGAGGGCACCTAAAGTACTTGACAGCGAGTGTGCTGAGGAAATCGGCAGCTGTTGAAGTCACCTCCTGTGCTCTTGCCAAATGTTTGAAAGGGAATACACTGGGTTACCCGGTGTATGTTGGGAGGGGAGCATTATCAGTGCTCGGGTGAGGCAAGTTTGTGAGTACCCAGATGGAGACATCCGTGTCTGTGTCGCTCTGGATGCCTCCAAGCCAGCGTGTGTGTCACCATGTCTTGGTGCTTCTGTGTTTGTTTCTGGCCGCGTTTCTGTGTTGGACAGGGGTGACTTTGTGCCGGATGGCTTCTGTGTGAGAGTGCGCGCGAGTGTGCATGTCGGTGAGCTGGGAGGGTGTGTCTCAGTGTCTATGGCTGTGGTTCGGTATAAGTCTGAGCATGTCTGCCAGGGTGTATTTGTGCCTGTATGTGCGTGCCTCGGTGGGCACTGTCGTTTCCTTCCGAATGTGGGGCAGTGCCGGTGTGCTGCCCTCTGCCTTGAGACCTCAAGCCGCGCAGGCGCCCAGGGCAGGCAGGTAGAGGCCACAGAAGAGCCAAAAGCTCCCGGGTTGGCTGGTAAGCACACCAGCTCCAGCTTTAGCCCTCTGGGGCCAGCCAGGGTAGCCGGGAAGCAGTGGTGGCCCGCCCTCCAGGGAGCAGCTGGGCCCCGCCCGGGCCAGCCCTAGGAGAGGGAGAGCGAGGGGAGGGGAGGAAAGGGGAGGAGTGCCTCGCCCCTTCGCGGCTGCCGGCGTGCCATTGGCCGAAAGTTTCCGTACGTCACGGCGAGGGCAGTTCCCCTAAAGTCCTGTGCACATAACGGGCAGAACGCACTGCGAGGCGGCTTCTTCAGAGCACGGGCTGGAACTTGCAGGCACCGCGAGCCCCTAGCACCCGACAAGCTGAGTGTGCAGGACGAGTCCCCACCACACCCACACCACAGCCGCTGAATGAGGCTTCCAGGCGTCCGCTCGCGGCCCGCAGAGCCCCGCCGTGGGTCCGCCCGCTGAGGCGCCCCCAGCCAGTGCGCTCACCTGCCAGACTGCGCGCCATGGGGCAACCCGGGAACGGCAGCGCCTTCTTGCTGGCACCCAATGGAAGCCATGCGCCGGACCACGACGTCACGCAGGAAAGGGACGAGGTGTGGGTGGTGGGCATGGGCATCGTCATGTCTCTCATCGTCCTGGCCATCGTGTTTGGCAATGTGCTGGTCATCACAGCCATTGCCAAGTTCGAGCGTCTGCAGACGGTCACCAACTACTTCATCACTTCACTGGCCTGTGCTGATCTGGTCATGGGCCTGGCAGTGGTGCCCTTTGGGGCCGCCCATATTCTTATGAAAATGTGGACTTTTGGCAACTTCTGGTGCGAGTTTTGGACTTCCATTGATGTGCTGTGCGTCACGGCCAGCATTGAGACCCTGTGCGTGATCGCAGTGGATCGCTACTTTGCCATTACTTCACCCTTCAAGTACCAGAGCCTGCTGACCAAGAATAAGGCCCGGGTGATCATTCTGATGGTGTGGATCGTGTCAGGCCTTACCTCCTTCTTGCCTATTCAGATGCACTGGTACCGGGCCACCCACCAGGAAGCCATCAACTGCTATGCCAATGAGACCTGCTGTGACTTCTTCACGAACCAAGCCTATGCCATTGCCTCTTCCATCGTGTCCTTCTACGTTCCCCTGGTGATCATGGTCTTCGTCTACTCCAGGGTCTTTCAGGAGGCCAAAAGGCAGCTCCAGAAGATTGACAAATCTGAGGGCCGCTTCCATGTCCAGAACCTTAGCCAGGTGGAGCAGGATGGGCGGACGGGGCATGGACTCCGCAGATCTTCCAAGTTCTGCTTGAAGGAGCACAAAGCCCTCAAGACGTTAGGCATCATCATGGGCACTTTCACCCTCTGCTGGCTGCCCTTCTTCATCGTTAACATTGTACATGTGATCCAGGATAACCTCATCCGTAAGGAAGTTTACATCCTCCTAAATTGGATAGGCTATGTCAATTCTGGTTTCAATCCCCTTATCTACTGCCGGAGCCCAGATTTCAGGATTGCCTTCCAGGAGCTTCTGTGCCTGCGCAGGTCTTCTTTGAAGGCCTATGGGAATGGCTACTCCAGCAACGGCAACACAGGGGAGCAGAGTGGATATCACGTGGAACAGGAGAAAGAAAATAAACTGCTGTGTGAAGACCTCCCAGGCACGGAAGACTTTGTGGGCCATCAAGGTACTGTGCCTAGCGATAACATTGATTCACAGGGGAGGAATTGTAGTACAAATGACTCACTGCTGTAAAGCAGTTTTTCTACTTTTAAAGATCCCCCCCCCCCAACAGAACACTAAACAGACTATTTAACTTGAGGGTAATAAACTTAGAATAAAATTGTATAGAGATATGCAGAAGGAAGGGCATCCTTCTGCCTTTTTTATTTTTTTAAGCTGTAAAAAGAGAGAAAACTTATTTGAGTGATTATTTGTTATTTGTACAGTTCAGTTCCTCTTTGCTGGAATCTGTAAGTTTATGTCTAAAGAGCTTTAGTCCTAGAGGACCTGAGTCTGCTATGATTTCATGACTTTTCCATGTATCTACCTCATTATTCAAGTATTAGGGGTAATATATTGCTGCTGGTAATTTGTATCTGAAGGAGATTTTCCTTCCTACACCCTTGGACTTGAGGATTTTGAGTATCTCGGACCTTTCAGCTGTGAACATGGACTCTTCCCCACTCCTCTTATTTGCTCACACGGGGTATTTTAGGCAGGGATTTGAGGAGCAGCTTCAGTTGTTTTCCCGAGCAAAGTCTAAAGTTTACAGTAAATAAATTGTTTGACCATGCCTTCACTGCACCTGTTTCTCCAAAACCCCTTGACTGGAGTGCTGTTGCCTCCCCCACTGGAAACCGCAGGTAACTACTTGTAATTACTGCCCATGACTTAATGCAGAATGATACAAGAATGACATGCACAGATTGCTTAGCCCTTTCATTTGCCTTTGAATCTGCTGCTGCAAAGCTGCATCTCTCCTGACACTTGTGCCCCAAATCAGTTCTGCCTGCTCTTAGTATAGCTCAACTCTCCCTATGGTTATTGTTCTGTGTTGTTACCTCAGAAACACTGACTCACAGAAGCGGAGTTAAGGGGATATGTTTTTTTCTCTCCACGTGCACCCACCACCCACCTTCCAGTTCTACTTGTTTCAAAACTGTTTATATTTCTGTCTTGGCCATGTGTTATAGTGGAGCTCTTTGTACTGCATCAGAGCTTGGCATTGTAGGGATAAGGAAGATGTTCTTATGAGGAAGCTACTCAAACATGGCCCCGTAATTCTGAGGGAAAATTCAAAAGGCATTGGTCATGGGGAGAAAAGCTGGAGAACACATAACTGATGGATACCTCATGACCTAGAAACAGAATTTTAACCCCTTTTCCTTCTTTCCTTTACTCCCTGTTTTCTTCTCCCACTGACTCTCCTCGATTCAGTGTAAACCAAGGTTCTGAGTCTTAGCACTGTTAGCATTTTGGACCAGTTAACTCTTTGTTATGGGGGCCGCATCATTGTATGTGTAGCACTTCTGGCCTCTGTTCATTAGATGCCAATAGCACCCCCTGCTTATAACAAGCAAAAATGTTTCCAGACATTGCAAAAGAGCCCCTGAGGTGCGAATTAGCCCCTGGTTGAGAGTCACTGGTAGAAACTGTAAAAATCTCAGCAGATACATACATTCTTTCTAATGCAAGCGCTTGATTGTGCAGAGCCTTAGAGAGGGATTTTCACAGTTCACCTAGGCAGTAACAGACCCTCACCAGCACTCTTTCCATTCCATCATGCTGCCTTCTAAACTTGTTTTCTAGCTGCCCAAATAGTGATCCTGAAATGTTAAGAAGGCTTTAAGTCTGTACATGAATTGTTTGAGAGGGTTTATCAATGGAGGTGAGGCCTGTGGGCCATGACTCCTGTTTGTGAAGAGATTATAATACTGTCAAGAGGCACGTTAGGGGAAATCACAAAAGTAAACACATTTCTTCTCCCAGCCCCTTTCTATTTTTGCCTGTGTGTCTGAGCCAGAGCTTGGCCCAGGTTTGATGAAGTGGATCGTCCTCCTTGGCAATGCCAGGCTAGAGCAGATCAGCCTGCAGGGTTCATTGCCATTTCACTGGCTCATGAAGCTGACTCCACTCCCCTCTTCCTTTCTGTCGCAGCCAAGGTCCCCAACCAGAAAAGCATTAGCCTTCTCTGCTTCCTGTCAACTCAATGATGGGACGTTTGGGTGAGCACTGAGCGATCAGGAGAATGTTAGGCGCCTGTGATTTTGGAACATGCCGTGGCAAATTGGAGAATGTGTGTCATTCAGTGCTTTTACTTTTTTCCAAGGGTTTTCATACCTATTGAAAACCCTTATTACACATTATCACATTCTCTTTCTATTGCTATTATCACATTCTCTTTCTGCTGCTCTGGTCTCCACACTCAGAGATTTGGGCAGCTTCTTTGGCTAATATTCATGCTCCCTGTAGCCTCATAAGATCTCAGACATGGAAGAGCCCATAGAAAGTATTTAACATCTGATGAGACTGAAATGCTGTGAGGTGAAGGGCTTGCCCAAGGTAAGCAGCCAAGGATGTCAGAGTGGGACTCGAGCCAGGGAACCCAACTGCTATTCCAGGAACTGCTGCATTCTCTCCACCACATTAGCATTGTGTTCTTTCCTCACCCTCAACCGGGGCTATAACATAACACATTCATTTCAGCCAATATATTTTTCTTTTGTCCTTAACACAAAATTTAGAGCATAAACAAATAATCTGCAATAGAGACAAAAGAAATAATTGTTCATTTAACTCAACAAGTGTCCACTAGGATATCTTCTGCATTTAGGGAAGCTGGGAGATTCCTTAGCTCTTTATAACCAGATGTCGGTGTTGTATATATACTCTTTTGCCTAAAGGAATGTCTAATGTAATTTCTGTTAAAATTCAGGTATTAATGTTAATTCAGATTCCCAGCTAAAAGGAGAGTTTAACCATATTCACGTTCCTTTAGGAATACTGTAGACACAAGAACCTTGATTAGTTTTAAGGGTCCTGATAAGCAAGAGTATTCTAGGCATATCTTAATCCTTTGCTTTTTACCTCTTTGGTGTGTTGCTTTGTTTCTTTTGAGGGGTTGGCTTTTGTCAGTGTCCCTTCATCTCTCTGTTTGCTGACATGCTGGCCGCCTAAGGTTTGTGTTGTATTCCTCATCGTGAGTTTTTTTTTTTTGCCTGGACAGCAAGTTCTCAGAATCTGTCAAATAAGAAGAACTTTTTTCCAAGATGCAAGCTGAGAGGTGTGAACAGTGGCAGGACAGGGTGAGCCTCCCCACTGCAAT
This sequence comes from Gorilla gorilla gorilla, assembly GCF_029281585.2. Lineage (NCBI taxonomy): Eukaryota > Metazoa > Chordata > Mammalia > Primates > Hominidae > Gorilla > Gorilla gorilla. Next base: position 152,689,623 of record NC_073228.2, read on the forward strand.
AATTAATGGGATAAGGAATCTGGAGAAAGGGGAGCTTGAGAATAGGAACTGTCTTTACATGATTCTTAGAATGTTTCTTATGGTGAACCTGTTGCCAAATGGAGCCTAAACCAGAATCAATCAGAAAGTATTTATGGAGCACCTACTGTATGCAGCATGAGAAAAGTATAGGTTTCCATTTCTGCCTTTTGGAGCATGATATTAAGGATACTAAGCAGATACCTTTTATGGAAACTTACTAAAAGTTAGTGACTATGTTAGACACCTGTTAGGCATTATGTCCTCACAACTGTATGACGTAGGGAGCATAATTGTCCTCATCTAACAAATGAGGGAGCTGAGGCTCAGAAAGCTTCAGTAACTTTCCAAAGCCATACAACCAACTAGTTGCAGAGTCAGGACGAGAACCCAGGTCTCTGTGATTCCAGGATCCATGGAGCCTAGCACCCAGGCAAACCAGGAAGCAGCACGAGGTAGCTTAGAATCTGTGCCAGAACAAGTGTACGAACTGGAAATGCAATACTTTGTTGAGAGAAGAGGGAGACTGCTGTGGGTTGAGGCAGGGAGGAATGTTCCCTTCCAAGCATGTGACTGCAGGGTTTCTGGGGACTGACACAAAAAACCAATCACTGAAGTGCCTAGTTTGCTTCTCCGAGTCTTTGTTTTGTCTTCTCATCAGAGAATCAGACCAAAATGGAAAGAGGATATGAAACTCTAAAATGAACACAGCAGAGTAAAGCAGAAACACAGGCTGCCCTACGTCCTGGCACTCTTTCTCAGCTCCAAAGTTGGGAAGGCCTCCTAAATTGAATGGGTATCCAGACCTTATGGAAATTTGATAGGCCTGGGTAGCCATATAGGTATGTTGTCCATCTTGAGCTAGCATTCTAGAGCAAAGGAGATGACTTTCTGACAGCAGAGAGCAAGGAAGCTTAATATGCTTTGAATGATACTTTCCATTGGCAGTATAACCTCTACTAAATTCAGTCTGTGCTAATCCATACTTCACTGACAGTGCAAATATAATTTGAAGGAGGGATTTTTCTAAATGCGTAAGAGAACAAACTTCCTAAGCACTTTCAAGGACTTGAGAAATTCTGGTGTTTTGTGAATAATAGGAGGCAGGGTGAGGTGAAAAGAGCCCCCCTCCAACCTCCCACCCACCCCCCCACTCTCTCTCTCTCTCTCTGAAGTTGGGTGAGGCGGTTTTCTTCAGCTGACTTCCGTTTACTCATCTGTAATTTGAGGCCAGTACAGGTGGTATCTAAGCTCTGCTCCACTCTGAATGGTTGAATATTCTGAAGGTTGTCAGCCTGCAGAAGAGAATGCTATGAAGTACTATTTGGTGCATGATAATTGCTTTTGAGTATGATCTGGTGGGGGGGAAAAACAGATTTCTCGGTTCTGCATGAATACAAGAAGGCAAGCAGAACTTTACAGAAAGGCAGATTCCAGCTCGGGTATAGGAAGACTTTCCAAAGAGTGAAATAAATGATCTATCAGAATTGTGAACCTCCCGTTTTTGGAAGCATTCAAGAGAAGCCCAGATGAAGCTCTGTTCAGGATGAAGCACAAGGCCTGCACTGAGCAGGAGGCTGGGCTAGGCTCTTTCCAAATCTGTAATCCTATGTCCTTGAAAACAGCAGACCTGAATGTTCTTAAAGTGTATTCAAACCGTTCCCTAATTCCAGCTGGCCTTCTCCCCAATTCCTCTGGATTTCAGAGGTTTCACTGCATTCCTAAATGGGAAACCTCCGGGGGAAATCAGTATCTCAACAGCCTTTGGCCATGGGGAGAAATCCAGAAATAGAGCAATAAGGTTAAGCAGTTTTCCAAACTATTAGACCTTTTCATCAGCTGCTCTTCCCATGCCTTTTGCAAATGACCTACTAACTCCCAGAGCGAGAATAATGAGAGCTGCAAAGTCCTCTCTGCAAAGACTATTACATCCTTCTCCACCCTCGGAATCATTGCACTTCCTCTGGTCTTTTTGTCACCCCTACAGGGCAGGAAGGAATAGAGGCAGGTCCCTGGCTAGCACTGGAACACTTCAAAGCTTCTAGCCCCAAAGCCTGGAGACCTGGGGTCTGTCATAGCCCAGCCACTAAGAGTCTGGGTAACCTCAGGCAGGCCACTTCCCTTCTCTAGACCCATTTCGTCACCTCTAAAGAGAGATGCTTTGGTTTATATGGGTCCTCTGTTTCCTTCTTTCTCTAAAATTCTGTAAGATATTAGGCAGTCTTCCGCACCGCACATCTGACTGCATTGCTTTTATTTTCAAAAGCATATTTTTTTATTTTTAAAAGGATAACGGATAATTATTATAGGACATTTAAAAGTATACGAAAGTATAAAATGAGATAAATCACACTTAATGTCACCACCTACAGATAACCATCAATAAATTTGATGATGTATACGCTTCCAGTCTTTGTTCTAAGCCTAGCTATACAAATGTACGTAAATATATTTGTAAATGAAAATAGAATTATATTATTTATACTGTTTTGGATCCACTGCTGATACTTTTACAAATGTTCCCTTGAACTTACTTTTATGTATACTGTGATACAGATGTTATAATTCCTGTTTGCCCATTGGCCTGATTTTATAGAGTGTTCAGGTACGAAAGAATCACCACTCCCGGAGAGTCTGAATCACAAGGTCTGAGTTGGGGTCTAAGAATCTGCATTTTAGCAAGTTTCTCCAGGTTTTTCCAACACAGATTGTCCATGGGCCACATTTTGAGAAATAAGGCTACAAAGATATAAACTTTGTATAAATCAGAGAGAATCCCTCCCCCTGCCCCTTGCTAGTGGATGAAAAAGATGTTTCTATACTTGCCTTGCTGAAAGCACACTTTCTGCACCTGGGCTCTAATCTGCTTTCGGAGCAGAGGAAACTAACCACTGAACACCCAGGACAGAGTTCTTTTGACATTGTTGAATGCCTCCTACCCAGCCTGTTGATTTGTGTGAAAATAAGTCTATTCAGGTCACACAGTGACCAATAACTTCTGTATGGAAAAGTGCAACAGTAGGTTTTTATTCTCATAGAGAGCCTCTTTTGATAATAGTAACTGCTAATAGCTACGAAGTGCTTCTTATGAGCCAAGCATTATAGTTGGCAATTCTGGTGCATGCTCTCATTTAGTATTCACACAATAATATGCTATTATGTTTGTCTTCATTTTATAAATAGGAAAACTAAGACTTTCAGAGGTAAACTAAGTTGTCCAAGATCACATAACCCACTGGAGTGAAACCCAGGTATTCTGAACCAGAGTCTGTGTATGTGTTTTGCCACTAGAATAGGCCGTCTGTCTTTTCTCAGTTGGGGATCAGGTAAGAAAGAAGGAAGGAGAAGATTATGAGAGGTTATTTTTAATGGGTGCATTTTGTTCTAATTCTCCATGGAATCTTCTCAGAGGGGCCTGATTAATATATACCCCTTGAGACCAAGGAGCAAGCACTACTGTCTAGGCAGGTTGTGATTAAGTATAAACTAGGAAACAGGATCGTACTTAGAGTCGGCATCTCTGTCTTTCGCCATTATTCAGACACAGTTTAAGTGAGCTTCCCCTGCCAGATAGGAGGGCAGAAGGAGACACCTGGTCACAGCACAATGGTTTGCACTGAGTCAAATCACCACTTTCGGGCCAGGAAGCTCTTGACATCTGGAAATTGGGTGTTCTTGCCATGTCTCTGACAAGGTCTGTGTCAGCATCTGAGGTTTCTCATTAGAGAATATCAGGGTGAGATGGGCCATGACAGAGCCTGTAACTCCTTATTCCTTAGTGCACTGGCTGCAAAACCTGGGCTCAAGGTGGCTGGGGTCACTGGGCAAAGTAGGACAGGGCCCCAGGGAGCATGCTCTCTGCTGGCTTGGTTTATTTTATTTTATTTTTTCCAGTGCTGTGAGGGGAAGATGGGAGTTTTTAAATTGGTTCATATATCCAGGAAAAGAAAAGCGTTTTTAAAATCATGACAGCAACACCCATGACAAAGCAAAAGTAGAATTCTAGGGAACTCTTGCTTTTTTTTCAAGCACACAGTACTGATTTTACAACCTAAGGCTTGTGTCCCAAAGCCACAACTCTTTGTAGGGGGAATTTTCTTCCTTTCTTCAATTCTGTCTCTAAAACTACTACTTAGTTTTCTTTTTCTAAAAATCCATTTAGATATTTCTAAATATCACACACAACCCTTATGGTCTGTTGGTGGGTTTTTGTTGCTGTTGTTTTATTTTGTTTTGTTTGTCTGAGAGGTCCTCATGGTTCTTGTGATATGTATTGCAAAAATAAGTCTGTTCTGCTCACAATGTTGCTCACAAACATTCAAACTGGGTTTCTTGTTTCATCTTCCCCAATGTCTACAAATCCAAACGCTCACCCAGCATCCTCAATTCAAAAGAATAGACGGTTAACCTGAAGGACAGAGTGGTGCCAGCCTTAGAAACCTTTTTTTATAGAATTGTGAAGGGGTTAGTTGTGTCAGTTTACGTATGAATTTCTTGATATTATTTTATTTTATGGCAGTTACAGAACACAGAAATGATTTGGGGAAACTTCTGAGAAAATGCACGTTCCTGACACCCATTCTGAGATTCTGAGCTAATAGCATTGTAGTTGGGGGCCAGGAATCTGCATTTGCCACAACTTTCCCAGAGGATGGTAAAGCGGGTGGTCCAAGGATCACAATTTGGGGCCATGGGAGATCCCACTGTCGTCTTCTTCCCTTCCTGCTCTACAGCACAGAAAGTAGGCATGTAAAAGCTGATCATATATGGCTGTATGCATGCACACAAATAACCGTTCGGTCAAATAAGCAGAAGTCGTATTTTCCTGTGTTATCAAATTTAAAAAAGAAGATGAAAACAATTTGTAAATTAACATAAAAGAGGAAGGTGATAATAAAATGCCTTGAGCAACTAGGCATTTAATTGAAATGGTGTTTTGTCACTGACATGGCATTTAACCAGGGATACCTCCAACCTCCCAATAGCATCACTGTCACCTAGACCCTGGCCCTCTGCATGTTAATGGGGAGGTAGCAGCCCAGGAAGAAAAACGAATTTTGCTCCAGTGATAGGTTCCTAGTCCAGTGCTCCTTCCTCCACAACACCTGCCTTGGGTTAAGTCAAATTATGCTAAGGTGCATTTGGATCAGTTCACCTAATGCACATAAACCCTCCTTCTTAGAAATCTGAAAGGGGACCCACCCAGCTGCAAAGAAGAATATGACTCACACACATGTATATATACACTTCCACAGATGTACACACCCAAATAAACACACACATAGACTTTTACATTGATGCCTCTACCCATATCAGCAAAAATGCACACACACGCATTTTCACATAGATATTTGTACAAATCTAGGTTTTTTGTACACTTCCATATGATTGCTTAAATAAATGTAGGATGTAGACATACTCAGTATATATTGTCCTTAGATAGAACACTCTTCCTTAGATATATACTGGCATAGGGATCCTTAAGCAGACTTCTCTGTGCTCCAAATGAGCAAATATGCCATGTCATGTCATCATGGTCATGCTGATACCTAAGTACATGCAGATTTATATGCTGACCTCTCTCCCTATGTAAGTGTATACACCTTTCATTCAATACCTGTTGATAAGGCTTGGCTGTGTCTCCACCCAAATCTCATCTCTAATCATAGCTCCCATAATTCCCATGTATTGTGGGAGGGACCCGGTGGGATATAGTTGAATTATGGGGGCAGTTTGCCCCATACTGTTGTTATGATAGTGAATAAGTCTCATGAGATCTGATGGTTTTATAAGGGGAAACCCCTTTCGTTTGGTTCTTACTGTCTCTCTCGCCTGCCGCCAAGTAAGACATGCTTTTTGCCTTCTTCACGATTGTGAAGCCCCACCCCCCCCGCCAGCCACTTGGAACTGTGAGTCCATTAAACCTCTTTTTCTTTATAAATTACCCAGTCTTGGGTATGTCTTTATCAGCAGCATGAAAATCGACTAATATTCATGTCTGTTGAGTACTCATTATATGCCAGGAACTGTTTGGTGCTGAAGATCAGTGGGTGAACAAAAGCAGTTGATCCTTGCCCTTACTAATTCTGCATGTAACTGAAGAGGTACATTTTTAAAGTGCATACAAAAAGGGCAACTATGGTAAGTGCTACGAAGAAAATATACGATGTTTTGAGGGAATCCAGCTAATTCTGGGAGGTCACTAACTGTTCTCCCAAAGAAGTAAAGTATCAACAAATACCTGAAGAATGGCTATCTGATGCCTAGAAAAACAGAAGAGGGAAGAACATGGTGCTTAGGGAGAAAAGCACATGCAAATGGCCTGTGGTGAAAGGAGAGCTCTGAGTAAGAAAGATTAAGCAAAGGTCAGTGTAGCTGCTGTGCAGAGAAAGGAAGGGCATATTGGGGCGCAGGATGAGCCTGCAGGAGGCAGACAGGGTCACACTGTGAAGAGTCTTTTAAGCTGCATTAAGAATTTGGATCTTTAGCCTTAGAACATTTAGAAGCTATTGATGTATTTGCAGCAGAGTTCAGATTAGTATTTTGAGAGAACATCTCTGAAGATATGCTTACTTATACAAAAGCATTCTCATATAGATAAGTGCACACAGATGGGTCCATGCGTGCATTTGTGTGTGTTTTCTTTTTCTTTTTTTTTTTTTTTTTTGAGATGGAGTTTCACTCTTGTTGCCTAAGCTGGAGTGCAGAGGAGCAGTCTCCACTCACTGCAACCTCTGCCTCCCAGGTTCAAACGATTCTTCTGTCTCAGCCTCCTGAGTAGCTGGGATTACAGGCATGTGCCACCACGCCTGGCTAATTTTTTGTATTTTTAGTAGAGACAGGGTTTCACCATGTTGGTCAGGCTGGTCTCAAACTCCTGACCTCAGGTGATCCACCTGCCTGGCCTCCCAAAGTGCTGGGATTACAGGTGTGAGCCACTGTGTCCAGTCATATGTTTTCTTAGAAATGCATATAAGTATTCACTCACAAGCTCTGCCTCTCAGAATACACCTCTCTGTATTTACATGCACAACGTATATAAACCTGGTATGTGTTGGGAGGCAAGGAACACCATCCTCATGGGGTATCATTAGGCCTAAGCCAGTCTTGGAGGTGGAGTGGTGGGGGCACTAGGGAAATGATATATCCAGCCTCAACACTCTGCCTTTGTAGCTTCCCTGGGCTTTGCTGCTTGGCCTCATGCATGTGCCACCAGCTCTACTCCCCCTCCTCTTGGCTCAGAGTACCCAGGGACAAGGTGGGGTTTCTTCCAGAACATGATCATTGACTATTCTTGGCCTGGGCAAGGAGGGGAGGATGGGCAGGCCGGGTTACATAAAGATTGCCTTGTGCCCTCTCAGAGTTGTAAGCAAAGCCTTTGCCTAGCTCCAAGCCTGGAATACTCTTTGCATAGAGTTGGTAATACTGAGAACTAAACACAAGTAACAATGGGGAAAAATAGAGGTCTTCAGGTCCTGGTGGGGACTGTGGTGGGACTAGAAGTAGTGCATCCCATAAGCAACCACTGCATGCTACACTGGAGGAAGACACAGACAAAGCCTGGTAGGAAAGCCTATTCAAGGCAAGATATCTGTCTGTTTTCCTCATCGCCTTGGCACAATAAACACACATACACACATATTTACACATTAGCAATTTTCCCTTCAGTGGGTCTAGGATCTCACAGCAGAGGAAGCACCAAGTAATTTATGAGCCACGATACTCTGAATTATTTTCCCTCCAATGAAATAGAACTATATTTACGTACATTTTGCTCCTGTTTACTAGCGGAGTCAGCAAGGGCTTTAACCAGAGCCAGTGATAGTCTCCAGGAGATCAGTAGAAACATTCATGCAGAAGCAAAGGCTCACCTAAAGCCTTACAGGCCATAAATATGGTCCCAAATGATTTTTTCTTTAATTCATTTATTTATTTTTATAGACAGCTCACTGTCTCACCCAGGCTGGAGTGCAGTGGCACAATCATAGCTCACTGCAGCCCCAAACTTCTGGGCTCAAGCAATCCTCCCACCTCAGCCTCCTGAGTAGCTGTGACTACAGGCTCACACCATCATACCCAGCTAGTTTTTTTTTTTTTTTTTTTGGTTTATTTTTTATTTTTTGTAGAGACAGGGTCTATCTATGTTGCCCAGGCTGGTCTCACCACTCCTGCTCTCAAGCGATCCTCCTGCCTCCGCCTCCCAAAGTGTTGGGATTATAATTTTTTTATATTCTAAAGATTTCTACCCACTGAGATTTTGTTTTCCAATGTAAGCTTAGAAAATGTTTCCTTCCAAAATTAAAAGGAATCGGATAATGTCAGTTGAAGTTCTTTTCATTTTGCTTTAGGCTGTGTAGGAGACATGCTTCTTTTCTCTTTGTTGGTTGCCCTTTTATGCTAGCAAGGGACAAGATCCATCACACTGCTGAAGATCATAACACTCAAGGGGACACTGTATGATAACATTTCCTCATATTGACCCAGAATTTACAGAGGGCAGTTTGTAAAGGGCTTTTATATCTGCCATCTTGTTTAATCCTCACGACAACTCTGAGGTCAGCGTGGTTGTTCCCATTTCACAGATACAAAGACTGAAGTTAGAAGACTTGCTGAAGGACATGGAGCAATTATAATACATGGCTGGGTGAGAACCTGAATTCAGTTCTTCATGTTCAGGCTCAGAAAATAACACAAGCTTTGCTACACTCTCCTACCCTCCTAAGACTTAGGGCTCTTCTCAACATATTCCTCTGTTTTCTGGTGCATTCTTATCTTATAAAGTCAGGGTTAACCCTCCCCAGCACTGAAGCTACAGCACCCAAGTTGCAGATAAGCAATTGCCTGCTCCAGGGACAGCCCCAGGATGCTTTTACTGTTGACAAGCCCCAAGCTTGGGTGAGCTCATGTGGTTGGTAAGCAACAGTGAATCTATCAACTGTGGCTTAGAACGAAAGCTCTGAGCCTTCCACGGTCCTTGTGCCAGCCACCAGATGCACCATCACCAAGTCCAAGCTGTGGACCATGTGCTCTTCCCATACCTGTCCTCCTGGCAGCTTAGGCTCTTCTGAGGCTGTTTTTGTTCACTTTGCCTAACTCCTCTTGGGTCAGCATATTTCTGTGGGAAGACCCAGTGTGATTTGCCCCCATCTCACACCCACTTGAAACAGCCCAGCCAGTTTTAAGGGCCAAGTTCCACACCTCAGTAAAAATTGCAGGCTCTGGGAAGTTATTCAACTTTTTGAAAATCACTAGTGTTTGGTTGAAATGTTTTATTTTAGTCATAGCAATTAAATGTTCTTGTTTTGCACACACATCTTCCAAAAGAATTGCCTTCAGCATAGGTGAATAGCATACAATGGATTTGGGAAAGCTTGGGGTGAGTGACATATACCAACCATAAGAAAAGATTCTGTTGATAATCTCTTCTCCTCTGAGTGTCAGCTTGTCTGTTTTGCTTAGCTTTCCATGCAATGTTGTGACTCATTCATTCATTTAGAAATTTTGAACACTTACATATGCCAGAACCTGTGCTAACTTCTGGGGATACTGCAGTCATCGAAACAGGCATGGTTAATTCCTGCCTTTGAATTTCTTATGGTCTTATGGAGAAGATGGGCAATGAAAAGGAAATTATAAAGAATATGTGGATCTTCTTCCCTAATCCTAACATTCAGGGAAACAGGGTGAGGAATGAGAAATTGGCTTCTGGATTTTGCCAGGAGATTCAGGAAGATATCTGATATCTGTCAACCTTGAACTGGTCTCTATTTATTGCATAAAAATATGATTATTTTCTCTTTAAAAATGCCTCAGGAAAAAGTAGAGTCGAAGGTGGCTCCCAGGATTCTGAATGTCTCAGTTGTGGTCCATTTCCAGAAAATTAAGTCCAATTCTGAGGGTCACATTTTTCAAGGGAAAAATGCATTTATCTCCCTTCTAAGGTTGCCAAATTTAGCAAATAAAAATATAGAACACCCAGTTAAATTTGAATTTCAGATAAGCAGTGAATATATTTTTCATATAAGTATGTCCCAAATATTGCATGGAACATATCTATAGAAAAAATATTATTTGTTTATATGAAATTTAAATGTAACTGGGCATCTTATATTTTAATCTGACAGCCCTAATAAAGAACTATAGAGAAGACAGTGAGAAAACCTCAATTCTATGTCTCAAAATGAATAGTTGGAGGAGACTGGCTTTTTGGATTAGAAACAATGATAGTTAAGAATCTAGATTTATGTAAGGAAGCATTTTCTGAGCATTATTCCCAATAGTATATACGGAAAATAGTAAAAGGAACAGCAGGAGGAAAACAAAAATTGAGGTCAAAAGTTTGAGAGGACAGAAGTTTGGAAAATAAATTGCACAACCAGTATTTCCCTTTTGGAGTTCATATTAGGCAGTAGCATCCTAAAAGTGCTGAGAAGTTTTGTAGGAAGCATACCTGGTTGACCTGATTTAACCTGGCTTGCCCACAGAGTTCTATTTATGGGTTTTTGTCTGTTTGTTTTGGTATGTTTGTTTTATAAGGACACCTAGTAACATCGTGCAAACTTACTACTCTGCTCAGCACACTTTGGGGAACGCTGGTATAAAAAATGAAAGGTGTCTTCAAATGTCTAGAGTGTTGCTGGTTAGGGAGGAAGTGGACTTGGTCTCATAAACCAAATGGTAGAGCTAGGCCTAAATCATGGACATATCTGGGAGGCAGATTTGGCTCCATATGAAGACTAGAACTTTCTAACAATTAGAATAGTCTGAAAGGTAATGAGCTCCCTGTTCCTGGAGACATTCAAGCAGAAACAGAATGCTGTCAGGGACACTGGAAGAAATTATTGCTGTGTAGAAAGTTCTCCGGGTCTGCTGTGAAAAGCACCTTCATATAAAACATGGACGGGGCCTCCACCAGCAAACTTTCTTTAAAACTATGCCCCATGTTCTATATCCCTTCTGCAGTCTAAGTACCTCCCTCCTTCATCCACCTTTAATATGTTTCCTTCCCATCTAGAACCCAAGGAGATTAGACTTCAAAAGTGAATGATCTTTGTTCTGATAGGGCCCTTTTTATACCCTAGCCCAGCTATCTTGGATCATCCACCCTGAGCCTCTGGCAGTGGCTCATAAACTTCAGAGGTAACCTAGAGGTCACAGCAGAGCTTAGTGGCACTGCCCCACATAGTGCCCATGGTAGCGTATAGGATCACCAGGCATTTGAGGCACACAGCATAATGGAATCCGACAGACAATCAAATCCTAACCTTGCCCCTTCCAGAGTCTGTCACCTGGAGAAAGTGTCTTAGCCTCTCCGAGCTTTACTTCCCTCTGGAATAAAACAAGGTAGTGGAGAGGGGGGATAATGATACCTGCATCACAGTATTATGAAAATTAAAAGAGATTAAGAGGACATCAAGGATCCTGCCAGAGGTCCCAGTACATAGTGGACATTCAGTAAATGTTTATTTAATGTATGAATGTGATTGTTACCAATATCATAGTAGCAAACATCCAAAGAAGTTGAAAGACTTCTTTTAGAAATCCACTAATTAGTGTGCCAAGATTTCAGGCCCCTGACAAAGAAATAAGCTGGAAAGTATCTAGATAACTTTCCTTCTGATAATACATTCTTGAGAACAGAAACTAGCACATGTGTATAGAAGAATAGAGTTTTCCTTCCTGCTGTCTAGAAAGAGCACTGGAACTGGGGGCAGGTTGCTTCAGCTCTTGCCTTAAGCAACTCTACAACCTCATCCATTCTGGACTCCAGTCCTCATCTATAAAATTAAGGGGCTGGAGTAGTCCCAGCTACTCTGGAGGCTGAGGCAGGAGAATGGCATGAATCCGGGAGGCGGAGCTTGCAGTGAGCTGAGATTGTGCCACTGCACTCCAACTTGGGCTGCAGAGTGAGACTTCTCAAAAAAAAAAAAAAAATTAAGGGGTTGGATTCTGGTTTCTTCTGGGTCCCATGAACTGTGCCTTTGAATTTGGTGGTAAACGCAGATATCTAGCAATGCTATTGGTCCACTATTATTAGTAAAGACCACGCCAAACCTAAAACAGTGTGTGTGTGTGTGTGTGTGTGCGCGCATGTGCATGCGCACGCTTGCATGAGTGTGGACGGGCACACACATGTGTGCACCTGTATGGCAATACACAGAATGCACAAGATGCTTTGACATCACTTAGATTGTCCCCTGCTATTGTGCCTGTTTGCAGGTTTGGCAAATAGACCCCAAATTAGTTGTGAGGGAGTGAGATGACCACTGACTCAGAATGGGGAAAATTAAATTCAAGTCCCAATCCTGACTGTGCTGGCAAAGTTTGCTTTCTGTCTCTGGGGGTGCAGAACTGAAGAGAGCCCCTTGTTTCCCTCCCCATCTTTCATGGAAAGGATTTGGTTCCAGGATCTCCCAGTTCTGTGTCTCTTGGGAAAGTGTCTCTGATCTATTTTCGTTTGAATTTGCATGTTCTCCACATGGATTATCATCTGGCTGACTCGAGTTTTGCTTATTTCTTTTGTTTGATCTGCTCGGGTTTCATAACGCAAGCTCTAAGGCCAATTTTAGCCCTTCTTGGATTATGAGAGTGTCAAAATTAAGATATTGAAGAATTTGTCATGGTTTCAAGTCAAGGATACTTGTCTCCTCCGCCCCCACACTCCCTGGTGAGCCTTTCCACTTTGGCCCAAGTAAAAGCCTTCTCCCTCCCTAGATCCCTCCCTAAATGGAGTCTGGTTTTCACATTAGCTGAGAGGAGGCCCTGAAGTCAGAAATCCTCAGCACATGAGTCACTTTGTCTCTTTGTGCCTCATTTCCCCCATCTATAAATAAGTGGAGTCTCGCACTTTCTCATCTCCCAGTGTTGGAGGGCTCTCCATGGAGGTGCAGACCAAGGGCTCCTTCCTCACTGGCACATCCTGCCTTCCAAGGTGGATTCTCTTGACTATCAGGGCCCAGGGGGATTCTCTAATAAAACAATTCATCTCTCTGTCTCCCGGCTTCCACTCCTGGTCCCCTCCAAGGCCCCTTCATTACTGTCTGTGTGACCTTTCTAAAACGCAGCAGGTAGCCTTGGCTAAAAAGCCTTCAGTGCCCTGCCGCTACCTTCAGTAGAAAGGTTTCAGCAAATGAGTTCAAAAGGAAGCACGGTGAAAACGGACACAGAGAACTAATAGCACACCCAAACACATGCTAATGTACAGCCTAGATCCATTTATTTGAATCTATAAGGTGGAAGGCAGTGTTCTGAGAATAAAGGGAGGAATAAGACTTGGCCCCTGTGTCTGAGAAGCTTACATCCTTTTAAAGCTAAGCAAGTATATAAAAATAATAATGTTTTTACTTTTTTAAGTATTGGAAGTATCTTAGAAATCATTGACTTTGCCCAACTGCCCCATTTTACAGTTGTGGAAACCGAGGTCATAGAATTGGTAAATTACGAAGAAAACTGTGTTTCCTAGTAGGTCTCCCTGCCTTCACTCTGCCTCCACCACCAGGAGTCTCTGCGCCCAGTCATCTTTCTAAGGGGTGTGCCATCCATCACTCCCCACACAAAACCTCTCTGTGCCCTCCAATGCAGCCAGACTGAAGCCTGTGATGTCAGTGTGGTCAGATCCCTGCAACCTCAGCTTGTGTTCATGGCACACTGTGCTTCTGCTACCCTGGCCTTCTCTCTGCTGTGTGAACACACTAAGGTTTAACCCTTCCCGTTGTCTTGGAGGGGAAAATTCTCCCAGATATTCAGGCTTCTTTGTGTCATTCAGTCTCACTCAGCTCAAAGGGCACTTCCTCTGGGCTGCCCTACCCCCACCAGACACCCAAACTAGATGCACAGCGCTCGTCACTCTTTCCCATCAGCCTGATTGGATGCCTGTAAAGCATGTACCACTATCTGTACCAGTGCTCATTTATTCATTGTTCATGTTTATTGTTTGTGTCCAATCACTGACAGGAAGCTGCAGGAAGGCTAGGATTCGTCTCTATTTCCAGTGTCTAGAACATAATTGGTTCATAGTTGATGCAGAAAAAATATTTGTTGAATAACTGAACAAACAAATACATATTGAAGGAAATTCAAAAATGCAGGATAGTATAAAAATACAAATAAAAATCACCCATAACTCCTAGTTCTGGTATTACTTTTGTTAAAATTTTTTAGTATTTCTTTTTTTCAGGTCTCTCTTCTATTTGTATACATATGATATTCAGTATGCATTTAATAAAATTGGGACTACTCTAAATTACAGTTTGTCTCTTGCTTTTTTCCACTTATTGTATGGTATTTACATGTGTTAGGAAATAATGTTTTTAAATGCTATTTTAAGTGTTGCAGAGTATTTCATACACATTTTTCAAAATTAAGCATTTTCCTATTGTTGGACCCTGACAACTTAATTTTTTTTTCTAACTGATCTTCCCTCTCCAAACCATTCTAATAGCACTTGGCTTTTATGATACTTGTGGTAACTGTTCCTAGCTGTGAGTAGTTGGGTAAAAGACCTTCATTTCTTTCCAGGAAATATCTATAGACCCGTCCTTAATTTTGTATGTTTTCTGTGGTCTCTTTCAGTGGGGATTGACTTGGTTCATGACCCAGTTATTAAGTCAAAGATTTGTGGTTAGCAACGAGTTGAGTTTCTAACATTTCCTGGTTGAAAGATAAACTAACATGAATGGAGGGCTAGCGGTAAGTCCCAATCACATTTAATGCAGACTTTTAACCAGGAACATTTTCCTGTTGAAATTAATCAACACTCAGGAACAGAAAAGAGTTTCCAAATCCTCATAGACTTACAAAATCTTAGCGAACTGAAAGGAATATTAAAGGTAACTAACTCCCTCACTTTAAGCAGGAAGCTAAGACAGAAGGGGGCACCATCTTGCCCAGAGTCCTACAGCAAATAATGGTGGAGCCAGCCCAAGAAGAGACAGCAAAGCTCTTCACACCTCAGGCCAGAGTCATATCCACACAGATGAACTGAGATTTTGCTGCATAATGAGTTTCAGGCTGTAGATGACCAAGTTAAAGGACAGAAATTTAAATTATAATGTCTTAGAAAAATCTATTGAGGAAGAAGTGTAGTTGATTGTCCAATTATTAAGCTCACTTAATTGGGATACCCTTCATCCTAGTCTCCAAATTTTTCTGAAGATGCATCCCATTAGTAAACATTTGTTAACATACCCTTAGTATCTATGTATGTATTGTGCCCAGATTATACACATACCACTGTAATAATATACTATGTATATTTTTAAACATACAAAAATAAACATTTTACCAGAATGAAGAAATACAAAACAAATAGTTGTTTTATTATTTTTCCTTTATATCAGTAAGTTGTCTTTTCTGCTCCCTGAGGGGCCTGCAACACATTTTGGAAACTGCTGCACAACATCATTCTTTTTCACACAAAGGGTCATGACTTATTAGTGAGGTGTGAAATCATTTCAGCAAGTTGCAGCCACCATATTTTAAATGAATTGTCATACAACAGATAAAAAATAATAAATTGATTACAGGTGGTAAGGATGACTGTTGTTTATGGCACATTTTTTCATTTACAATCATGTGTCACTGAATGACAGGGATATGTTGTACAAACATCGTATTTAATATTTACACGAACCTAGATGGTATAGCCTACTACACACCTGGACTAAATGGGATAGCCTATTGCTCCCAAGCTACAAACCTGTACAGCATATTACTGTCCTGAACACTCTAGGCAATTGTAACACAATGATAAGTATTTGTGTAGCTAAACATATGTAGACACAGAAAAGGCACAGTAGAAATATAGAATAAAAGATTAAAAATGGTACATCTTTACAGGGCACTTACCATCAAGAGAGCTTGCCAGTCTGTAAGTTGCTCTGGGTGAGTCATTGAGTGAATCTGAAGGCCTAGGGCATTACTGCACACTGCTGAAGACTTTATAAGCACTGTACTAAATGTATACACTAAATTTGTATACTAAACTTATAAAGAAATATTTTCCTTTCTTCAATAATAAATTAAACAGCTTGTTATAACTTTTTACTTTATAAACTTTTTGACTCCTGAAAAATTTTTGACTCTTTTGTAGTAACAGTTTAAAACACAAATTGTTTTGTGTTGTACAAAAACACATTGTGCAGCTGTACAAAAATAATTATTTCCTTATATCCTTATTCTATAAACTTTTTTCTATTTTTAATTATTTTTTTACTTCTAAAATTTTTTTGTTAAAAACTAAGACACAACCACACACATTAGTCTAGACCTACACAGGGTCAGGATCATCAAGATATCATGAGGTGATAGGAATTTTTCAACTCCATCATAATCTTATGGAGCCACCATGGTATATGTGGCCCATTGTTGACTGAAACGTCATTATGCCATGCACGACTGTGCTTGTGGGAATGGGTGTATGTGTGGTTTGGATGGGGGGAGGTGGCATACTGGGTGGCTCTGTAAAGTGCAAATCCACCCAAATCAGCAATTTGATATTCTTATATTACTTCCATAATCTCTAACCTCACCACCCATCTTCAAATTTAATCCACATGACATCCCTATGATAAAGATATTCCTACACACATCATGTAAGGGATCAAACTGTGGTGTAGGTTAAATAACTTGCCCAAGTTTCAGATCACGAGGTCAGGAGATTGAGACCATCCTGGCTAACACGGTGAAACCCCATCTGTACTAAAAATACAAAAAATTAGCCGAGCGTGGTGGTGGGCACCTGTAGTCCCAACTACTCGGGAGGCTGAGGCAGGAGAATGGCATGAACCTGGGAGGCAGAGCTTGCAGTGAGCCCCAGATTGCACCACTGCACTCCAGCCTGGGCGACAGAATGAGACTCCATCTCAAAAAAAAAACAAAAAAAAAAACTTGTCCAAGTTTATATGGCCTGGTACAGGCAGGATTTAGGCAGCTGAATCCACAGGTGCTGCTGAACCAACAAGAGACCTGCTGCCCAAGTAACTGCAAATGGGGCACCAAGGACTGTCTAGGACCACAGGTCGAGTTCCACCTCTGCCAACCTAGTTTGTTAGCCCTCCCTTCCTTCCTTCCTTCCTTCCTTCCTTCCTTCCTTCCTTCCTTCCTTCCTTCCTTCCTTCCTCCTTCCTTTTCTGTTCTTGCCTGCCAGCTTTCCTCTTTCTACATTTCTTCCTCCTCCTTCCTTCTCTCTGTCTCTTCTATCCTCCATTAAGTATAAGTTTTTCATGAACTACATTTTGGGAAAGATTTCATGGAGCTACAGAGGATCTTAGAGATGACCTACTCCAACTACTTCATTTTTGAAGATGAGGAAATGGAGGTCCAGATAAGGGAAGGGTGTCACCATCAGCTTGTGTCACAGTTAAGGTGAGAACCCACTTCCTCTTCCTCCTCATCCATCAGTCTTTCCTCTGTACCAGCTTTATGCTGCCCTATAAACAGTCCACACTTAGCAGAGTCTGCCCCTGGGCTCTCTCTCCTTGAGTACTAAGAATTCACGTTAATCCACATAGAGAATTGAGAAATCAGAGCCTTCAATAAATGCCAACCAACATTTACAGTGTATTGTCTGTCAGCACAGTGCTGTGACAGTGCTGGGGATAAAACAACACAGACGCCAGGGCATCAGCCCCTACCCCCACGCTGCTTTATGTACTCTCAGGGCACAGGGATGCCTCATTCTGTGCTCTTATCACACTGACTTGTGTCATCTCTTGACTGTCAGTCTCTCCCACTAAACTACAAACCTTCTGAGAGCAGAAGCCCTTTTTCTTTTACTGTTTTCTCAGCACTTCATATCCTATTGCACAAATCAGGACTTGGCACATAATAGATGCTCCATAAGTAATGGTTGAATAAATGAATAAACACATAGTACCCGTATTAGTTCGCTAGGGCTTCCATAACAAAATACCACAGCCTGGGTGGCTTACACAATGGAATTTTATTTTCTCATGGTCTTGGAGGCTGGAAGTCCAAGATCAAGGTGCCTGCAGTGTTGTTTCCTCTGAGACCCCTCTCCTTGACTTGCTGGTGGCAACCTCTGGCTGCCTCTTCATATAGATTTTTCTCTGTGTGTGCACACACTCCTCGTATCTCTCTGTATGCCCTAATATCCTCTTCTTATGAGGACACAAGTCAGAATGGATTAGGGCCCACCCTAGCAGCATTGTCTTAACTTAATCTCTTTAAAGGCCCTACCTTTAAATACGGTCACATTGTGAGATACTAGGGGTTAGGGCTTTAACATATGAATTTGGAGGGAATACAATTAATTCAATCCGTAACAGCCTCCTAGCCTTAACTAGCTCACTGTAGCACACGAAAACATAATAAGACAGCACAATAACTGCTCTAGTAAGAAAGAAAAAAGTCTGGTGAGACACATATAATGGTTCCATCTATGCACCGGGTCACCACTAGCCTGTGGCAGAGCTAAAGTGAGAACCCACTTCCTCTTCCTCCTCATCCATCAGTCTTTCCTCTGTACTAGCTTTATGCTATAATTATAATGGCTGCATCACTGGGCATCGCCATGTACCATGTATTGTTCTAGGCATAGAATGTATTGCCTCAGATAATCCTTGCCAGTATTAAATGTCCACAAATATTGCTAGTGCCTGCAATGTCAATCACTGTGCTAAAGCTATATCATAGTGGAAAGACTGTCACTGCTTAATAGGAAAACGCAGATGCACACACACTCAAACACACACACACCAGTGGTATGCTGTCTCTGCCCATTTCTGCCAGGTTTATAGCTCTCATAATATTTGTTCCTCAGCCAGGTAATTTAGTCGGTTTCCAATTAGGAAAATAGGAATCATTCTAGGTCTTTCAACATCAGAAATTTAATGTAGGTAATATTAATATCAACACTTCGCAGGTGAAGAAACTGAGGAATAGCCAGTAAGTAACTGTTCAATTCACACAGCTAGTAGATTGCTGCTCCAGGGCTTAAACCCATTATTCTGGCTTCAAAGTCCACTCTTTTAAGCAGAACCCCATAATTCCCCTCAATAGCAGGAAGTCTTATTTTTTTCTTATCCCAACCGGAGAAGGGATCTGAGACCATAGCAGAGAGGAGAGAAATTAAGCAGAGCCACAAAGTGGGGTAAAGAGAACACAGAGAACAGACACAGAGAAAACAGGATGGCATAGGTCCAGCTTCGTAAGCATCTGGCTGAGCAGGTGGCATAGAGGGCTAGTGAGTAAGGTGAGCTGACCAGTAAGATGAGAATGGAAAGGTAAGCTGGGGCCAGAACAAGCGAGGTCTCATTTGATGTGAATATAAAATTGGGCGGGATTCTCTAAATGCTAGTGAGCTAATGATCTTGCAGTGAGAGATCATTTAATCTTACCTCCTCATTTTGCCAATCAAGAAACTGAGGGCCAGAGAGAAATGACTTGCCCAAGACTACAAAGCAAGTTAGTGGCAAAACTGGGGCCAGCAACCAGGTCTCCCACACCTAGTACCATCCAACTCTGTTAAACAATTCCTGCATAAGTGTATGAAAACTGCAATAATTTAAAAGAATGCCTCTTTCCATGTTTTCCCATGTCTTTCACCCAGTTTTCACCCCCCGTTTTTTTAGGTGATTAAACTTTTTCCTAAGTTTCAGCTAATTAATATCTTCCCAACTAAAATAACTACAGTGGTTCAAAGCCAGAATGATTTTATAGAAATTGCTAATGATGCAGTTTTCCTGTGTGGCTCAGTTGTATGTGGCAGAATGGCTCACAGGTACATTTTATAGACTAGAAGTGCCTGTATTTCTTCTGTTTAGGTCTAACAGATACGTAGAGATATGGAGATAAACTAAACAGCCACTCTGGCTGGGTTTGTTTTACCAAACAAACATATCAAGTCCGCAAACATTTGCTGGTGTGTAGTATATGCCAGGCACTATGTTAGAGTCCCAAGATCCAAAGATATATGAGCTCACTTCCAGATGAGCTCACTTCCAGATGAAAAGGCTTTCACTGTTTAGTAGTAAAATGCACATACATCCACATACACACACATCTGATATGCTGTCTTAGGGCTCCTCAGAGTAGTGATTCCCTAGCCAGGTGACTCAGTCTGGGTCCAACCAGGAAAATGTAAAGCACTCTAAGTCTTTCAAAATAAGGAATATAAGGAACTGGATGCACAGGTAATGAAAAAGCTGAGAAGCCAAACGAGATGGTAAAGCACCACAGATATTAGCAACAGCAGGAAGATGCTACTGCCCCTGAGCCTGGAGGGACACAAGAACAGGTAGTGTTACCAGATTTGGGAAGCCAGGACATTTATCAGGGGTACATGAAGCACTGATCACTGAGCACATGAAGCCATTGCTGGAGATGACACCAGAGGCAGAGAGAGAAGAGAAGAAACACCCAGCTTCTCCCCTCCCCTCCTTCAGTCTTTTATCATTGACTCCCATCAGCCAAACCTGCCTTGAAGAAACAGGGTAAGAGATCCTGTAGTGTGCAGGTCCCTGGGATGTTGAGCAGAGTTGGAGAATCATGAGGAAGGGAGCCGAGAGCAAGTGGCAGCTGCATGGCACACCAGGTGAGCTTGGGCAAAGCACTTAGTCTCTCAGTCTTCGCTTCCTTGTTGATAATTTGAGAAGAATAACATCTCTCAAGTTTGTTTTGAAACTAATGTGAAATAAAGTATGTGTAGGCATTTTATAAGCTTCAAAAAGCATGTATACAAATGTAAGGACTTTAATTCTTTGTTTTAATTCAATGTTTTAGATTTTAGGCTCTGGGGAAAAAAAGAAGTGAATTGTGTTTTAGTGTCACCAGGAACTTCATAATGCCTAGATAATTATCTAAGTAGAGGAAAATATCCTTTAATTGTACTGCTTGTTATCTCACTCTGTCTCTCGGGTCCATCTGCGAAGACCACTGAGTGATTTTGAGGAAATTGGCACATAACTGAAAGGATGTCACAGTACACTCTCAATCCTATTTGGAGATGTATCCATGGCTTTGAGTCAAAAAGTGACAAGAAATAGGATTCTAGAAATTACTTCAAGACCATTTATTCCACTCTTTTAATTTCAAAGAGGACCAGAGGGGAGAAGGGATATGGGCACATGGCACAAGCTCAGTAAATCTCTCTTAAAGGAATTTACACAATGACACATGCCAATTTCTTTGCTGAGAGAGACATAGAGCCCTGGAAGACCCTCACTCCTTCCTTGACTGGCCTTCTCTTCCTTGGACTTTAGGGTTTCAAATCAGTCTTATATAATAATTTGTACTTTCAACTTTTCCTTCTGTTTCATTATATTTAGGCTTCCTGTCTTTCCTTTTAGTCTTTTATCTCTTCTTTCTGATCACTTTGACTTGACTCCTCAATTTCATGGACTTTTTCCTGTATACTATGCTAATGGACAATGAAAGCTTAGCATTAAGCTATTTCTATTTCAGTTTGAGAGAGTGCAAGATTTTTCTCAATAACTCAATTTCCCTTTGTATTAGATCAGAAAGTATGACAAACTCTTTGAGACTAGCTTTTCTCCCAACTCCAGGGCTTACAGTGAAAATCATAAAGTATTATTTCTTTTTTTTTTTTTGAGACAGAGTCTCCCTCTGTCACCCAGGCTGGAGTGCAATGGTGTGATCTCGACTCACTGCAACTTCCACCTCCTGGGTTCAAGCAATTCTCCTGCCTCAGCCTCCCAAGTAGCTGGGATTACAGATGCCTGCCGCCAAGCCCGGTTAATTTTTTGTATTTTTAGGAGAGACGGGGTTTTACCATGTTGGCCTGGGTGGTCTCAAACTCCTGACCTCAGCTGATCCACCCGCCTTGGCCTCCCAAAGTGCTGGAATTAGAGGCATGAGCCACCACACCCAGCCTGATCCTTTTCTTTCTACTGGCACAAAGTCCAGGCCACAGCCAGAACTGTTGACTAAATGCTGGGGTACTCACACCTGGCCCATAAGAATGGCAGTAATTCTATCTGATACAATGTGGTTTGACCCTCTAAGCAAAAGTGATCCTATCTTCTTTAACTTTTTATGCATTTCAGGGGCAGTTGTTAAATGAACAATAAAGTTTAGGGTGTATTCCTCACTGTGGAAAGACTGTTTTGTTTGCCTCTAAGTTTCCTTCTAGCTCTGACATTTAAGAAATCAGTATTATTCCACCAAAGAAACCCTATTATGGTCACAAAAGCCCTAAGATAGTAATGATCCCCTGAGTGACTCATGGAATTCCCAGTGGTCCACTGTGAATTGACATTTTATGGGTACAGAGACTGTGGCATCTTAAAATGTCAGAGCTGGAGGAGCATCAGTCATAATCTGCTACCAGTGCATTCGAGAGTCTGGGACCTGAAGCTTATCGGTATCTACTCACTGAATCCTTCAACGGAGATTTATTTTTATTGTTCTCATGCCACGTGCCAGGCATTGTACTAGGTCCTGAGGTACAGTAACAAATAAGATAGATGAGGTACCTGACTTCACATATACCAGTGAGGCAAAATGCATGATAACAAGGAAAAGATAATAAAGTTTGTAATATTTGCTTAAAAGATATAAATACTGTCATGGATTTATTCACTGTGTTCAATGGACAGTGAATAACTTGGGGGGAGGGAGATGACTACAGAAGTGACTCTTAAGACGAGATCTGAACCTTGAGAAGAAACCAGCTGTGGAAACCAGGGTTTAAAAAAAAAAAAAAGATAGGCAGAGAAAATGAGACATGCAAAGTCTCAGAGGCAGGAAAGAGCTTGGTATATTTAAGGAGTGGACAGGCAGCCAATCTGGCTAGAATTAAATAGAAGAAAATTAGTATGAGGAGTGGCTGGAGGAGTTGGCTGGGGCCAGATCAACCTCATAGGCCCTAATAAGGAGTTTTGGTTTCATTCTAAGAGTGGGAAGACTGAAGGCTTTTCTGCAGGTAAGTGACATGATCTGGTCTACATTTCTTAAAGACAACTCTGAGTGCAGTAAGGAAAATGATCTGTAGGAGAGAGAATGAGGCTATTGCAATAGTCCAGACCAAAACTATCTATCTATATCTATATCTCTATAGAGATATACACAGATATATAGATATAGATATCTATATAGATATAGATATCGATATCGATATAGATATAGATTAATTTCAAAGAGGACTAGAGGGGAGAAGGAATATGGGCACATGGCACAAGCTCAGTGTGCCATATATCGATATATATCTATGTATATCTATATAGATACAAAATTGGAATCAGTGGAGCTGGGAAGAAGTAGAGGAGTTTGAGATATGTTTAGGAAGCAGAGCCTATAAGACATGCTGATCACTTGCATACATAAACTGAGAGAACTAGAGATATAGAAGACTTCTAGATCTTGGAGAAATTGGATGAATGGATGTATTGTTATTGATGTAATGAACCTTAGAGGTGGGTGGGATCAGAAAGATCTATTTGCTTTAAAAGGAAATGGGGAGTGGACAGGTATGTTGGCAGCATAAGAACTGGAATAACAGCACATCTCATTCATGCCTTAAAAGAATGTGAAACTTTGAATTTACAGCAATGGTATTCAATAGGTATGACTTTGCCCCTAAAGGACATAGACACCAGGGATGCTGCTAAATATCCTCCAATGCACAACACAACTCTCACGACAAAGAGTTATCTGGCCGAAAATATCAATAGGGCTGAGGTTGGGAATCCCTACCTTACAGGTTGCCTTTTTGGCATTTATGCAAATGAAGTCCCAGAGAAGATGATTCTGGAAGGTGTCACTGCAGATAGAGTGTGAGGAGGGGGCCTGGATTAGCTTCTGTGGTAGAGGCTGGTGGGAGCTGGTGAGTTATGGGGTTTGCAGAGTTTTCCTGTGAGTGGAACAGTCTCCAGGAGAGGGTCTGAACCCTCTGGGGCCTTGGAAAGAAGAGAACATTGATTGAATTCAATTAGAAGGCCCTGGACGCAGTGGGAGGTGAGGTGGATATGCCGTCTAGTGAGAACTCAACTAAGCAAAAGGATTGATGGCTGTGAGTCTGGGCAAAGTCAAGGGTTTCCAGGGGAAGAAAAGGAGCATGGGAATCCTAAGGGACATGGGGAGAGGGAACGGGAACTCCTGTTTGAATCCAGGCTTCTTGGGGCAGGTGTTCAAACTAGAAGTCATCTAGAGTCTATTAGTTCTCATGCCTGCCTACACAGTAAAATCACCTGGGGAGATTTTCAATGTACTAATGCTCCAGCTGGGCCCCACCCCAGAGATTGTGATTAAATTAGTCTGGATTAAAATTCCAGCACTGGAATTTTAAAAGCTACTCCAGATATTCTGGGTTGAGAACTACCCTTCTAAGCATTGTACACTCTGATGCCTATGGGGCCAGACAAGTAAAGGAAAAGAGGGACAGGGTAGGCCCTGCCTAAGTGGGCAGCCTCTGCTAAGCCGTTGGCTGCTCTTGCCTTGTAGAAATCGGCGCTGTGTTGCCAAATCTTCCTGTCCTCTTGTTTTTTTTGTTTTGTTTTGTTTTTGTTTTTTTTCTGAGAAGCCTAAAATCCAGATTTTTAAAATGTTGGCTCTAAATATTTTAAAATCCCATGCCAAACAAAACATGACTGCAGAGCACATATTGGGCCTCTGGGCTGTCATCTAGCAACCTCTGACCCAGCCCAGTGGTTTTCACACTTTTTTTTAACCACAAGAGGTTTTCTCCAAACAATTTGTTTTGTAGAACTGTTATAAATTAAATAAACTTAACCAGAACTTGGTTTAGAGCAGGACAGAGACACACTCAGCCTCTCCTTTTAGCCCAAGGCAGTTCTTAATGCTGCTCCTGAGACCTTCTGGTTCTTGGGAACTTCTCTGGTCCATTTGCCACATGAGAAAACCGAAGTCTTCATAATACAGTCCTGGAGCAGAACCTGCCCCACAGGGCCACTTAGAAATATGTGTGGGGACCTTTGGAGTTGTCTCAATGACAAAGTTGGCACTACCTGGCACTCAGTGGCTGGCAGCCAGGGATACTAAACTTCCTACAATGTCCAAGACAATAAAGAATTACCCTACACAAAATGCCAATCACTCCCTGCTGGGAAATATCAGATGCAGAAGTGGAGACCCAAGAGAGGGAACATCATCTGGCATGATCATGGCAAATACACTCTAGAACTTTGGCCTCTGCCCCAACGGCTTAAGAACTTTCATCTGCACCCATAAGGAGGGGTCACTGGCAGAGCTGAGTTGGCCATACTCCAAAACACAGGAGAAAAAGAGATATTTTAAAATTAAAGCCAAGTAGCCTCTTGAGGTGGGACAGCCATTATGTTAAAAAGCTAAGTGCCAGGTTTTGAGAAGCAACTTGAAAGGAAATGGGGACTGTGATATCTTCGGCCTGGGCCAGGGGCCAGTGGCTGGTACTGGAAGGGGGCAGATCAGCTGCAGCAAGGAGCAGGGGTGCTGGGACATGCTGGAGTCAGGGCAGCTGCAAAGGTTTGTTGGCTCCATGGGTCATTTAATCCCTAGGCCAAAATATGCCAAGTTCAAAAATAGGATGTGGGAGTAAAAGGTGAAAGGAGGGTGTCCTCAACACTCCAAGGAAATAGAGCCAAAAGAAAAATCATCTTCATATTTTTGTCATCACAGTGCCACACATTGTACAGAGTTTCACTGTTTGTAAAACCATTACAACAGGATCACCTTCTCAAGAAGTGCCAGGCAAGGGGAGAAGTATCCCTATTTTACAGGCAAGGAAATGGAGCCTCAGGTTCATGCTTATCTGGCGCCTACCCTATCTTTTTCTTTTTTTTTTTTTTTTTTGAGATGGAGTCTGGCTCTTTGATCCAGGCTGGAGTGCAGTGGCGCAATCTCGGCTCACTGCAAGCTCCACCTCCCGGGTTCACGCCATTCTCCTGCCTCAGCCTCCCGAGTAGCTGGGACTACAAGCACCCACCACCACACCCAGCTAATTTTTTGTATTTTTATTAGAGATGGGGTTTCACTGTGTTAGCCAGGATGGTCTCGATCTTCTGACCTTGTGATCCACCTGCCTCGGCCTCCCAAAGTGCTGGGATTACAGGCATGAGCCACCGCACCCAGCCTCTGGCTTGTACCCTTTCAAGATCTGAGTTTATTTGTTCATGCTTACTTTCACCATCCACATGATGAAGGTCAAGAGAGGTATTCCTATTCTCGGTGTGTAGATTAGACTAGCAGTTCCCAAACTGTGGTGGGCATCAGAGTTATCTGGGAAACTTGGTAAAAACACAGCAGGCCCTATCTGATTAGAAGAAAGGAGACTGTGTCTCCTTCACGCTATCAGCACTCACTCCAGGTGATTCTGATCATCACCAATACCCCAACAGGTCTAACCCAGGTCAACAAGACAAGCCCACTTACACAGTGCTTGGATGTCACAGCAATGTCAAGTTACTACATGGGTCTAAATATTTCTCCTCTCAGCCAGTGATAGAGCTGAGGCAACATCCAGTGGTGTGCTAGTCAGCCAGCTCTCCATGAGGGGGGATCCCTGACTTGTAGTATTTGTCTATTTCTATGGTG
This sequence comes from Gorilla gorilla gorilla, assembly GCF_029281585.2. Taxonomy (NCBI): domain Eukaryota; kingdom Metazoa; phylum Chordata; class Mammalia; order Primates; family Hominidae; genus Gorilla; species Gorilla gorilla. The sequence goes on from NC_073228.2 coordinate 152,716,149, forward strand.
TAACTACTGGGGTCATGGCCAATTTCAAAGTACTGAGGTGACATCACTGAAGATGGAGTTGAGAAGAGGTGCACACAATTAGCTCTTTTGAGAAAGTCTGAGCCAGCTTCAGCATGCATCTTTCAGGTCTCATTTTCAAAGATGGTGATCTTTCCCCTAAAATATCCAGAGCTGGGATGTGGGACAGGCTCATGACAGTAACAAGGAGCGCATGTTCTATAACATCATTTTCAGGGGACAACAACATCGATTACTGCTATTCTACCATTATCTTTGAAAAGCAATAGACATAATTTTGAATTTCAACTTTGTGACTATTGACTGTGTGATGTTGAATGAGTCTCAAACCTCTCTGGGCATCATATTTCCCATACTTAAACTAGAAATAATAATACATTCCTCAAAGAAAAACCATAAAGGCCCAAGGATGTGATATATGTAAAATATGTAAGAGTACTTGGCAACTAGTTGTACACAATAAAGGTTTGTGCCATTCTCGTCCTCTCTCACATACTTCACATTTTGAAACCTAGAAAGGACCTCATCACTCTTCCCATCTAGATGCCTTGCTAGTGAATCAGAGACTCAAGAAGGGCAAGTGCTTTGCTCAACAAATTACAGGCAGCTGGTATGGAAGCCACCCGACATGAAAAAAAAAATTGTCCGTAGGTTATACTCTTCTTTCTGCAGACCAATCTGGGAGTCAAGCTGTGGAAATTCTACATGTTTGCAATGGAATGATTTTGTCACAGTCACTATCCTTGTAAAAGTTTTGATAGAGATGTCTGGAGGCATTTTGCCTTAGCAGCCTGGGCTTCGGAACTGGGCTTGCCCTGTAGCAGGTCACTTGCACCTTTCTGCCACAGATGACGGAAACATTTAAAGTTATGGATTGTGTCTCTGCATCCTCTTCCCTTCACACCAGCTAATGTGTTTTTCATTTCTCTTGCTGGCTCAATTTCCCACATGTTCTCCCAAGCTCTTCCTCTCCACTCCCCAGGGCTTCCCACAACAAACCTGCGTGCTTTGGCGTCTTAGTAGGAGGGGCTGCTGAAATTCATACCGGATATGCCTTTGGCTGTGTTTATCAGCCCCAGCCCAGGCTCCCTTGGCTGAAGGTGGCTGAAGCAGAGGGCTTTGACTATTCAGGTGGCCCCAGCCTGCCTGCACCCTATCCCTGAAAGCAACCTGCCCATTCGGCCTGAGAGGATGGAAACTTCCAGCTCTGCCATCTGTTCAGGACCTCCTGAGCAAAGACCTTCTCTTCTACACATCAGTTTCCTTAACTGTGAAAACAACAACAATAATAGTATCTTTGTTTTATGTGAACCACTTTGCTTTTCACAGTAATCCCTTTACCGGTGGCTTCCCGTTTAATCTCCATTACAGCCTGTGAAGTAGGGGATACTATGACGGGCCCATAACATGCAGAGCTAGGACAACAGCCCAGGTCTGCTCATGCCAAGAGTGAGCAGGAAATTTTGCCCTGTCCATTAGCTGTCTCTTTCATTTAAATGAGAAGGATGGGCTGTGTCTCTATTTTGCCATGTAGAACCTGCTTCATTTGCTTGCCTCCTCTTCTTCGTTCCTCTCTTTCCCTCTCTTCCTATGAAAGTAGCTTTGCTCTCTGACAGCCCTGGGGGTAGCTGGGCACACACAGCGTATGTGAGAGCCTCACAGAGCAGAGGGCTAATTAGAAGGCATTCAGTCTTTAACTCCCCATCTGAATTCCTGGTTAGAAGAGGCAACAGAAATTTTCCTGCTCTTTTCTGTTCTTGTATTTTTCCTTCATCTGTGTACTTGTGCCTTGCTATCAAATACTCCTTTTGGACATGGGATGTACACATTTGTTGTGTTTTTGTTTTCTTTCTTTTCCCTTTTTTTTTTTTTTTTTGGTAGGGAGTCAGACAGAACAAAAAGCATTTGAATAATTCAACAGTTCCACAGACATCTAGGCTGAACGGGGACAACAGAGAGAACTTGCTTGTCCCATTTAACTGTTGCTTAGGAATGTAAAGAGGTGAGCACTTAGAATCTAGAAAAAATTTTAGGAGAAGTGGTTTCCCAATGCATCCTGAATGTCCCACTCTGTACTCTACTTTCTCCATCAGTCAAAGCCTTTTCTGTATCTCTAATTGGAATTAACTTCTCTTTTCTAAATGCAAACCCTATCTCGCAACCCATTGACCATACTTCCTTTGAGCACTTCTTCCTTCTCTGTGTCACTGACCTAGTTTTCTTGGATTGTAAACTCTTTTATTGTAAAGACTAATTTTTAATCTTATTTTTTGTGTGTTCACCATTGCAGCTCCCATCATCACCACCTAATAATAATTATAATGATAGCCGCTTCCATGTATTAAGCGTTACTCTTTGTCGGAGACTATTCAAACAACATCTTATCTAATCTTACGTCAGCCTATTGAGACATGTAATTTTACTTTTAAATAACTTTCCAAGAATTATGTAAGTAAGAGGCGGAGCTAGGATTTCCAACTCAGGTTTGTCACATTCTTTAATTCCCAAGCTGGTGTTTCCAAGTTCTGTGATATTCTGCAAAGCGCAGTGGGTGAGAGAAAAAGCCCTCTACGAGGAAATTCCACTCTTGTCTTACTAAGATTCGGCACCATCTGAAAAAAAAAAAAAGAACAACTAAAAGGTCATTTCATCCCACCCTCTCATTTCACTGATGAAGGTTTTAAGACAAAGAGGAGAAAGTGAGCCAAACCTAGGTTGCCCAGACGGTGGGTAGCTCAGCATAACACCCAGCCTCACCCCATTTCCCCTGCTGCCTCCAACCTCTTGTTAGGCCTCTCACCTTCCTAAAGAGTTTATGATATGATATGCAGAGCAGGAATTGCTCAGTATTGAAAAGCTTAGGCAGGAAGAAGGTGTGGGCAAAAACGTGTATCATGCTTCATGATCACACTGTATAGGACACCAGGGACACCCAGCTTCCCTGAAGTTTTACTTTCCCGAAAAGTTGTGCGTAAATGAGATGCTGGCTTTCCCTTTCTGGTAAGTCAGCCTCCAGTGGGTGAGTCAGGTTGGCTCATGGCTGGGAGTCTGTGTCATGGCTTTGCCTTTGTGCAGGTTGTCAGTTGATTGTATGTATATGGACTTTAGGATATACAGATGATATATACATATCATCGCTTACTGTTTGGCTTACCATCAACCGTTTATACCAGATAATTCTTTGCCATGGGCCTGCCTTGTGCATTCTAAGATGTTGGATAGCCTCCCAGGCTTCTACTCGCTAAATGCCAGTAGCACCTCTCTTCCCCCAGTTATCACAACTGAAAATGTTTTAAGACATTGCAAAATATCCCTTGGGGGAGAAAGCACCTGTATTAGTCTGTTTTCACACTGCTATAAAGAAATACCTGAGACTGGGTAATTTTCAAACAAGAGAGGTTTAATTGATTCACATTTCTGCCTGGCTGGGGAAGCCTCAGGAAATTTATAATAATGGTGGAAGGCAAAGGGGAAGCAAGGCACTTTCTTCACAAGGTGGCAGGAGAGAGAGAGAGTGAAGGGGGAAGCACCAGGCACTTATCAAACAACCATATCTTGTGAGAACTCACGCACTATCAGAAAAACATTATAGGGGAAACTGCCCCCATGATCCAATCACCTCCCACCAGGTCCCTCCCTTGACATGAGGGTATTACAATTTGGATTACAATTCGAGATGAGATTTGGGTGAGGATACAGTCAAACCATATCTGGACCTCTGGCTGATTTGGTCTCATCTTCCTCTGAGTCCTTTGGTGAAGAGGGAAATGCTAATTGGTGAAGAGAGCAAATATCCAAAACTCTAGCTAGAATATTTATTCTAAGGATGCTCTGTCTGGAATTTCAAAATATTTTTATGGTTTCCATGTATTGCATCCCTGCATGCCTGCTGTGCATCCAATAGTAGCTAAGTGTTTTAACTCAGTTGTTCCACACAAGAATCCTGCAGGACAGCTATCATTGTTTCCACATGTATTCATTGGGGTTCTCCAGAGAAACAAAACCAATAGGACGTGTGTGTGTGTGTGTGTGCACACGTGTGTGTGTTTTAAAAGAGATTTATTATAAAGAATCAGCTTATGTGATTATGGAAGCTGACAAGTCCCAAGATCAGCAGTTTGCAAGCTGGAGACCCAGAAAAACTGATAATGTAGTACAAGTCCAAACATTGGCATACTTGAGACCTGGGAAGAGCCAATGTTTTAGTTTAAGTCTGTCAGTAAAAAGAAACCAATGTTCCAGCTCAAAGGCAGTCAAGCATGGGAATTTTCTATTACAGGGAGGAAGGTCAGCCTTTTTTTCCTATTCAGGTCTTCAATGGATTGGACGGGAACCATCCACATTAGGGAGGGCAATCTGCTTTACTTAGCCTCCCAAATCAAATGTTAATCTCATCCAGAAATATCAGCACACACAACCTTAGAATAATGTCTGACCAAATGTCTGGGCACCCAATAGCTCAGTCAAGTTGACACATAAAATTAACCATCACTTGGCCAGGCGCTGTGGCTCACACCTGTTATCCCAGCACTTTGGGTGGGCGGATCACCTGAGGTTCCTTAGGAATGTAAAGAGGTGAGCACTTAGAATCTAGAAAAAATTTTAGGAGAAGTGGTTTCCCAATGTATCCTGAATGTCCCACTCTGTACTCTACTTTCTCCATCAATCAAAGCCTCTCTGTAAATTCTTTTATTGTAAAGACCAATTTTTAATCTTACTTTTTGTGTGTTCACCATTGCAGCTCCCACCATCACCACCTAATAATAATTATAATGATAGCTGCTTCCATGTATTAAGCGTTACTCTTTGTCAGAGACTATTCAAACAACATCTTACCTAATCTTACATCAGCCTATTGAGACATGTAGTTTTACTTTTAAATAACTTTTCAAGAATTATATAAGTAAGAGTTCAAGACCAGCCTGGCCAACATGGCGAAACCCCGTCTCTAATAAAAGTACAAAAATTAGCTGGCCATGGTGGCAGGTGCCTGTAATCACAGCTACTCAGGAGGCTGAGGCAGGAGAATAGCTTCAATTTGGGAGCCAGAGGTTGCAGTGAGCCGAGATCGTGCCACTGCACTCCAGCCTGGGTGACAAGAGCAAGACTCCATCTCAAAAACAACAACAACAACAAAAATGAATCATCACTCTATGGTTAAGCTGGGTGTCAGTGCATCTTATGGAAAGAGCCACAAAGCTAGAAAGCAGCAGATGGAAATGTCAAGACCAGGTTTGTGCTCTTAACCTCTATATGAGCTTCTCAACCCAGTAGATTTGTGCTGGATGTGTGCCGTACTCTCTTGAGTGCATGGGGGAAATAATAGAGCTTGAGAGCCACTGCTCTGTGCACTGCCGTTCATTGGTTGACTGTCTCAGAATCACTGATTATCAGGGTGAGAAGAGACCATCAGGATAATCTAACCCAGTGAAACGTTGATCTGATGATCACACAAATAAATGAGTAGTCTGCCTATAGTGAGTACTCTGATGGAATGGTGCATATGATTGGGAAATAGACCTGACCTGGGTCAGGAGAGGCTTGCTGAATGATTGAATGGGTAGGGGTTACATGGGTAGAGAAAGTAGGAAGGCATTTGAGGCAGAGAGAACCCTAGGGTAACAGGGAGAGGGCAACTTGACCCAGCTGGCTCTGCAGAGTGGGTTCTTCAGATTGCTGCAAACACACCTCAGACAGGCATACTGGATGTGGGGTCTTGGAAGTCCTATAGAATCGGGGTTGAGAGTGAGGAAGGGTGACTGTAATGAAATCACAGAAACCCATCCAATCCCACCTCTCATTTTAAAGGAGAGGAAACAGACCCAGAGAAATTACTTATTCCAGAACACACAACTAGGGGATCACAAAGGTAGTGTGAAAACTTAGATCTCTTGCCTCTGTCTCAATTATGTTCCCAGGTACCATGGTACCTCGCCACATTGCCTGGAATCGCCTGACCCTCCCTTTACCCCACAAGGAGTCCCCAGCTCTTGGAGCTTCAGAGTTCTTGTCCAAGTCTCACACAATCCCCTGAAGAGTGGTGAAAATACTCTCCAAAGTCGCTGAACCCTGAGCACAGGACCACGTCCCAGGAACTGCCACATAAGAAAGAGGGAATCCATGCATGCACTTAAAGTACTGAATCAGCAGCTGGAAATACTAAAGTAATTCATGACCCATAGAAGCACAAGTTAAAAATGGTAGTCTGCAGGCCGGATCTAACCCACAGATGTGTTTTGTTTGGCCACACAACCTATTGAAATGTGTTTAAAATTTATTGCCACCATTAAAAACTTAGATTTCATATTTTTAAAAAAGTTCTAGCCTGCATTCCTACCTGACAACAATTCCCTGGAGCTGCTGCCTTCCCCTCCTCACATTCCTTAGGTGCCCACCTGCTTACTCTGTTCCCAACCCCAACTCCTGAAGTAGCAGGTGGCGTCTGCAGCCCAGGGCTTTGAAGACATGCAGCACAGTGTGCCTGCCCTGCCCTGCCTCATGACAGCTTTTCGACAAGCTGCTAATAGTGACCTTGGGATGGCCCCTCAAGTCTGCAGGCCAGCTAACCCCAGTCCCGTCAGCTGCTGCTCCCTTGATAGGGCTGTGGTCTCCTCCTGTCCTGTCACCCTCTTTCTAGACTGTGTCCCTCTGAAAGGGATGCATTCAGATTCAAGCAATGTGCTCCCCCAGTGGGCTGACCTAGGTGGAAATGTTAAAGAAGTCATTTTATATTTATACACCATTCAATTTCAACTTGGCAGTCAGAGCAGCACACACAATGTCAACGCAAATCGAAAGAGGCCTCATAACATACAAAGTTGATTCTCTCTTATGATTCTAGCTAAGTAGAATAAACTCCCAGGGGAAAACATCAAATCATTTCCTGAGACTATATACAAGCAAATCTCTAACAATGTAGGAGGAATGACAAGCATCTTGAAAAAAATTTTTCTGTTTATAAGTATAAACAGAGACAGGACTCTAAGGAAAATACTTGTAAAAGTCCTTGTTAAATGACAGCAATCTAATTGGGTGTATGAAGTTACTGCTGGTTCTCTCTGCTACCAGAATGAACTCAGATGAACTGTTTTAATTGTTTTGCCCTTTGAGGTTAAAATTGCACATGTAGAAAGCAAAAAAACTAATGGCATTATAGAAAGAAATGCTGGCCTGGGGATCTGGTACCCTGGAGGCTTTCCTTCAATCTGCCTCTGACTATTAGGAGCTCATAGGTGGGTCACCTGAAACTCTGGGCCTCAGTTTTCTCATTGTGCAATGAGATTGTTGAATCATATTAGAGATTCCACAAATGAGAGCAGTGCATCCAAGACATAAGACATTTTTGCATAACCTTTTCTAGAGATCCCCTGACCCATTAATCATGTAATTAATGGTCCTCATTAAAATGACTTCAGTTCTAGCATAATGTTTTAGTTCGGTCCAAGTGGAAACATTTACAAGCCCACAGGTATGATGTGTTAACTATTATTTAAGTACATATTAAAATACTCAGGAATTAAAATTAAAAATAGCATTTGTCCATGTACCACCTAATGAATATGCAATAAATGTTGAATGGATGAATGACAACTACTGCTGAGGTCAGTCATGTGTGCCATACACAGACATGAAAAAGATAATCAAAGATGCTTTGTGGTAGAGATGTTTTTTGAATGAGGCCTTGGGGTCAGATAGAATTTCAACAGCACAGGAGACTATACTGTTACAGAGTTAAACACACAGGGGCTCTGGAGTCCAGCATCTGATTGGGTTTGAAATTCTAACACCCCTCATGTACAAGGTGTGCCTCTGTGCAAAATTCTTAACTTCTCTACACCTCAGATTTCTCATCTGTAAAGTAGGGATAATGACAGTACCTACCTCAAGGACTATATGTGAGCATTAAGTGACAGAAAGCACATAAAGCACTTAGCAGAGACCCTCAGTAATTGAGCCTTGTGGTCACATTGTCGTCATCATCATCATCATCCTCACCATCATAGCAATCGTCATCATACCAATCATCACTGTCGAGCAAAGTGGACAGGACATTCCACAGGGAGGGACTTGAGGAGTGGAGCACCCAGGAGGCAGCCAGCTTGCCTGTGATTTCCACAGGACCAACTCACCTGAGCTATTCTCAGCTAAAGTCTGCAATCCTGATAACAGACTTCAGTGGCTTCTGGGGAGTGTTGTAGCAGGAATGATCAGCCCCTTGCCCTCATCGGCAGGCTCTGTTCGGATTGGCTGCATTAACCCATACTGCCCAGTGGTCTGGCTGTGCATTTCCTCCTCCAACAGTGGGGACGCTCACTCTGGAACCCAGTCTCCAGAATGCATCAGTGGAGAACCCCTGCATCTACAGACCCTGAAAGCAGATCCTCCTCATGGCTGCATTTCTCTTGAAGAGAGCTCACAAAGACACCCAGCAGCCACAGTGCCAATCAACCTCAAAGATGGGGTCAGGGTGCAGGAAGAGCCACAGAATTGACAGAGGCTGTTGCTGAACTTTTGCTCCTAGATGGGGCCAGTTAGTCCTGCACATCTCTGCAGCAGGCATCTCTTGGTGCCCTGAGTCCTGGTGGGCCTTATTGATTCCTTATTCATTTCTTATCACCCCATGTGAATCAGATTCAGTTGCTTCACATTTTCTTCACTGCACTTATCACTGCCCAATATTATATTACAGTTGTGAGTTTTGCACCTCTTATATTAAGACAGTGTCTGCCACATAGTAAGCACTTAGTATTTGCTGAAAGTTGTAAAAGTGCATCAGTGAGTATCCCACAGTGCTGGGCACATAATAGATATTCCATAAATTGTTGTAAAATAGCATTTCCTCTCTGTCCAGGGAACAGGGATGAGGGTGGTATAAATGGGGAGCATTTTGTTCAGGGATGCTTTTCTGGATGTGGCATTTGAGCTAGACCTTAAAAGATGGAGTACAATTCCACAAGGAAGGCTTAGTAGTCGGGCATTCCAAACAAAAAAGACAGGTGTTTAGACATGGAAAGCATTAGGGACATTTGAGAAATTGGGAATAGCTCAGTTTAGCTGGCAGACTGGAAATACAAAGAGGAATTCCAAGAACCTATGCCTAGAGAAGCTTCCCCAGTATTATAAAGGTTCTCAAAGGCCATGCCAAAGAGCAGGGGCCTGGCTCCCTCAAGCAGTGGAAAGTCAATGGTGGTTTTTAAGGAGGTGAATAATGTGGGCTGACCGATGCTTTAAGAAGATTAATATAGCAATGTCTTGAAGAGTGGTTTTGAGGTGGAAGGGAGACAGAAAACAAAGATCTGAAGTCAAAAACATGGATAAAGTATAAACAAGACTCAGTGTAACACCAGATGTTGATTTAACACATAAGCAGGGAAGAGGAGGGTCAGAAATGAAGTTGAAGTGACTGCATGGCTGACTGAAAGAAGGATGGTGCTGCTGCAGCCTGAGGAAAGAAGTCGGAAGGAGGAGCAGAGGGGCTTGGGGGTATGGAAAGGAGAAGAGTGCAGTCTCATCTTGTCATGACCCAGATTCCCCATTTGGTGAATGCTTGTAGGCATAAAAGCACCAAAGTCTCACTGACTGTTGGAAACAAAGACCAAAACTCCAAATGTAGATAAGGAATGGACAAATTTCAAGAGTCACCTCCATGGAAGATGACTACCTAGGCCTTAGGGTCAGCATAGTTTCTAGAATTGGGTAAATCTAATCCAAGCTCTTCCTCTTCTTACGTGTATGACTTTGGGCAACTCTCTTAACTCATCCAAGACCCTGCTTTCTCATCTGTAAAATGAGAATGATAATAAATCTACCTTATAGAGTTTTACTGAGAATTAACATATGCATGGTATTTAGTACTGGTAAAATACTCAATATGCATCAACAATTATTAATATTATCTTATTTTTATTTGAGGCAGAGGCTGCAAATACAAATGCCTTTATAGGCCAACTGGAGAGAAATGAATTAAGCTAATTCTCCACCTAAAAGGAACGTGGCTATTCACCTTCAGCAAATTACTCCACTTGGGAGTTTTGATGAGGTTGTCACACTGTACAATATTTTTAAGAGAAGTTAGAAATCTGGACTTTGGAGAGATAAAATTTTCCATTTTAAAATGTTTACTCTAAATTTAAATTACAAGATAATATTGTGGCATCCAACAGTGTATGAACTGAACAAAATGTGTGTGGGGCTGGTATAGCCCATGGGCTGCCATCTGTGAAATCTGATTTAAGACACGCTTCCAGCTTGAGGCAGAGATCCTGGGAGACTTTTTGGAAGATAAAGCTTCCCCTTCATTCTCCTGAGATATTAGGCTCCAACATCTCTACATGCCAAACAACAGGCATGCGGTGGATGACCCGATGCCCTCTAGGCCTGAGATTCTGAGATCGCTAGTGTCCGAGGATGTCCAGTCTGGCCTTGATGGCATGAAGAGATCAGATGGGGAAGGCTTGAGGGTTGAGTGAGATGGCCAGGGAGGCCAGGCCTGGTGGCAGCCTCATATGCTGCAGCAGGGAGAAGCCTGTAGGTGTTTACCCGCTGTGGATAAACACAGGAGAAGTGTTGAGGCTAGCTAGAGATGAGAAGCAGGGTATCTGACCTGACTAGTTAAACACTTTACTAAGAACTACAGCTGAATCAAACCAAATCTGAATATGAGCCTGTGTGTGTGTGTGTATGTGTGTGTGTGTGTGTGTGGGTGTGTGTACCACCCACCTGAGTTGGGGCGATAGAGGAGAATGGGCCTGAGTGTGTATCTGCTTCATCTGCTTGCTTTTTCTCAAGTTCATTCCTGTATGACAGAACTTTCTAATCTCTTGTACTCACAAAGCTACAGCTGATATTTCCAGAAACCTTCATAGCACCATTTCCACCACAACCCTCCTCGCCGCCTGAACCCTTACCCCCAGGTTTTCAGGGTCTGAATCTGCAGCCAGGCTTCTGGGTTCTAGAACCCAGAGTGGAGATATAGAGAATCCTATAAGCAAGCCTGAGTGTTAGAGCCTCCAGCAGGCTCAGACTCTCCTGCCAAAGGATGGCTGCTATTCCAGTGCCTGCATTGCAAAGATGGACAGGTCAATGCATGCCCAGCAGGGACAGAAGAAACACTGCCATTGTCCCAGCTGATTGATGCTGAGAAGGCAAGATCATTTTTCAGCAAAGTGCCTGGTTAACCCAAAGTGAAAGTTTGGTTTCCTCTACCTTACTGGAATATTTGACTTTGAATCCATGTTTACTTTCTACCTCTGGGTAGATGTATCCTGTGACTCTGTGACAAATGATATTTACAAAAAGAGGTTTTCAAGATATTTTTAGCAACGGAACTCTTTCTTTAAAATGATATATTACACTAAACTCAATATATAAAATATGTTTTGTAATTGAGTGATTAACACATTTGAATCTTTATTAGTCCTGACTGTCTTGAGAAAAATACAACTCAAAATGGTCATATTACTCGGATGATGCTGGATGTCTGATCCTAAAGACATTTGAATCTTTATTCTTGGTGGTCAAGTAAATTTGAATCTTTATTCTTGGTGGTAAAGACTTTGTTATTTTCAAAATCTTACAAGGGCCTAACAGGAAACTTTAGGATTCTTTGGAGTATGTTGTAAAAACCACTGATATAGTTCTCACTTTCTGAGGTATTGGGGTTCTAAGTGAGGAGAAGTCATACCTCTCATCTTTAACAATGTGAAATGAAGATGACAGAAGGGAATCACAGCATTTCATGGCATTTGACTGATAACATTTGAATAGGAGGTAAGTAACTTTGTATGTTGGAAAGAGAAAGAATCATACAGAAAAAAAAGTCAGGGCCCTGTGTTCTAGTTCTGGCTCTAGAGAGTGTTGGCTCTAATCATTTGAGAATTGGCACTCACCATGTGCCACTGGAGAAGGCCCTTCTTGTCTGTGGATGCAGATTCTCCATTTGTAGGCATCATCTCACCTGAATGTCTAGGCTGCTGCTCAATGTGTTGGCCCAAAATGCTGCACTATCACAAAACTGTCCAGTTACATTCAGTGTGCCACAAAATAGACCGATCCCCTCTACATACCCAAATTTATGTATTGATACTAAGTTGTACAGAGTGATTCCATACAAAACAATGGAAATGAACCATTGGAAGGTTTCTAGTGGTTACATGAGGTACAGAAGAGTAGCAAATGTGGCCACAGTTACAAGTGCCAGCCTGGAGCCAGCCCTAGATTTTAGTCCTGACTGTATCAACTACTGGCTATGCGATCCCAGGCAAGCCACTTACCTTCTTGCCTTCTCCATAATAAAATGGAAACAGCATGGCACCAACCTCCCAGGTTGATAAGTTAGCTGATTTACACAGCAACATGGGGAAGCCCTCAGGCTTTGACGGTGCCCAGACCTGGATTCAAATTCCTTTTCTTTCACAAATAAGCAAAGTACTTTGTAAACGTCAATTTTCTCATTTGTCAAATAAGGATAATTATTAAATCAGTTAATATTTGTAAGACACTTCAGTTAGAACTGTACTTGTGATATAGTGAACACCCCCGCCCCCTGCCAAAACAAAAACAAAAAAAAAGGATGTGGCCAAGTGTAAAGAAACTTTGAAGGAAATAGTGCCAGTTATAGATGAAGAAGAGCCCAGCTTGAGAATGAGGACTCAGCTTTCACTCTGGCTATGCCCCAAATCCTGGGTGACATCCAGGAGTGCTCTTGTCTTTCTGAGCCAAAGTCTCTCCATCTGTACAAGAAAGATGGTGCACTCCACAATCAGATTCTGATATTCTCTGGTTTTATGGTGGATTCTCGCCTTCCAGTTACAGCACATGGAGGGATGTGGGAATCAGTGTCAAGCACCACAACCCAAATGTCTTTAGGATCAGACATCCAGCATCATCAGAGTAATATGACCATTTTGAGTTGTATTTTTCTCAAGACAGTTACAAAATTGACCTAGTAAATATAAGAGAATATTCTTCATATCCACAAAAAAATGTGATCACTCCCATTTTTCTTGAACCACTGACAGCCTCAAATTTGGAGACACTATCAGGAGAGGGGGGACCCTGAAGTAAATGGAGCACTTAAGCCCCATCTGAAGATGGCATCTGTATTCAGCAATAGTTTATTGTTGCCAAAATAGAATGAAGGCCCAGTGCTACTAAATATCACAGATTTTCAAGAAAAGATGGAAATCAGATTTCTGTGTGTGTGAAATCTTGGGATCATTAAGAGACAGCACATAATTCAAAATATTTTGAAGTTCATGGGTAGCATTTTGCCATTTCAGGTATGACCAGTTCATGGGTAGCATTTTGCCATTTCAGGTATGACCAGTTCCTAAAACATATCAGCAGGGTTGCATGATGGGGTCCAATGTCCTCTACCTCCACCTCCCAAAAAGGAGGATCCACAGGCAAGTCCTTAGACCAAAGAGAATGCAGGATCTTCACTCCAGATCATGCATGCTCACCACAATTGGTAGGACCAGAGTGAGTATCTGACCCACAAACAGCTCTCCATGGCCACTGTTTTCAAACTTTAAGATCCATAGAAATCACTTGGGAATAAAATCATCTGGGGAGTTTGGGTAAGATGTCTCAGGACCCACCCACAGGAATTCTGCTCCATCAAGTCTGAAGGGGGCCTCAGGAATCTGCCCAGATGGTTTCTCAGCCTCCCTTGGGGAAACTTATCTCAGGTCTAACCAGGGGCCAATGACTGTAGAAGTTCTGCCCTACGTGGAGACTCAGTGCTGGAGGGTGATCAGCTGAACCAATTGCTGCACTGAAGGGGAACAGACTGAAGAGTGCTGATTTGCCTCTTCTGGGGAGCATGGACAGAGACACACTCATGTTACTCACTTACTAGAAGTTTATTTTAAAAATTCACAGAGAAGTAAGGAAACCATCTGAGCTGCAGAAACCATCTGAGCTGCAGAGTCAAGCCCCATGGAGTCCACGATATTGTTCCACCACTGGAATGTTTTTCACTCTTGTCTAATCTGTCCATAAGCCTTGGACTTCTGTGTTTCTGCCTCTTCTGATTATGAACACTATTCTTATGCCTTACCCTATCTTACTGCTCTCCAAGAGAAAAGGTCTGATTGGTTCAGCCAATCACCTGCCAGAGCACAGTGTTCCTATGGACAGAGCATCAACACCTCAGAGGCTGCTGACCAGCCCATAGCTAGTAGGCTTTGCGTTAAGTTATTCTGTATTGCATCAGCTGTGGCCAGGATTCCAGGGTCAGGTGATGCTAAACATCCCAAGCCGTGGGTCAGGAACCTCGCAGAGAAAGGCTAGAGGATGGTAGGCTCCTGGCATGGCGAACTGCTACGATATCAGGGTGAAGAAAGGTAACCAAAATAGCCAAAGAGAAAGAAGCCCCATGAATATGAAGAGACAAATGTCCCAATAGGAGCATGATACTTTGGCTGGTGACAGATGCTAGACATGGAGAACAGACCAGCCTAGTGGGTGAGTCTGCAGATCCTGAGTTCTTATCCCAGCTCCACCATTCTCTGGCTGTGTGATCTTGGGTAAATTACTCGGCCTCTCTGAACTTGAGCTTCCCAGTCTTTCAACAAAAATGATTATAATGTCTCACAAAGGGGTTTTGAGAGTTAAATGAAATACTGAGTATAAAGCCTTTAGCACAAAGCCTGCAGTAAAATAAAAGACAATATTTAGTTTAAAAGAGAAAAAAAGAAACCTACAGTGAGTTTCTTTTCTCAGAATACATCCTCGGAGAAGAACAGAACAACATTGCAAGAGGAAACCCAAATTCTGCGGAAACATGAGCTATTGTTGTTATTCTCCAAGTACATAAAGTAGATGTGGATTAAAGGTGGCATTTGGGGTGTTGGAGGCTGGAAGGAAAAAGAGCATGAGATCAGTAGGAAACCTGGACATGTGTCCCCACTCTGTCACTTTTGTAACTAACTCTGTAAGCAGCCAAAAACAGGGCCCTTCCTATGCCTGGGCTTCACTTTCCCCATTTATAAAATGAGGGGGTTGGGCCATCTGACCTCAGAGGGCCCATCTATCTCTGAAGCTCCAGAATCTCATAAGGATCAAGAATGGCAGAAGAAGAAGAATCAAAGATCTAGTAACTGACTCCAGATTCTAGAAGGGCTGGGTTTTTTTGCTTTGTCTTGTTTGGGGTAAATGCACTCTGAAAGGTAACTTTGGGCTGGAAAATCAGTCAGATTTGCTGGGATAAGAAGGTTCAGGTGGGACCCAAGGATGGTCTTCAAGAACATGGAGGGGATGTGCATCTGGAAGCAGGGTTAAGCTGGTTCTGTGTGATCTGAGGTTGGAAGGCAGACCCCATCCCATTTCAGTGATGACCAATCTGACAAGTAGAGGAGTCTTCCCCCATGCTTCAGAATACATTCTCTAGCTTCATTCAGGTTTCTATTCAAATATCAGCTCCTCAGGTATCTACTCCTAACCCTCGCCCTAACTCAGTGCCTGTCTCTAATGCCAGTCGAAAATGCCACCTCTGTCACTCTCTAGGCCCTTACCTGCATTTGCCTTTCACACTGCCCTACAGACCATCATATGATATCTGACTCGCTCCAGGGAATGTCAGCTCCACCAGAGCAGAGCACTTGTTTGCTTCAACTGCTGAATCTTCAGTTCTTAAAAAGGGCTTTGAACATAGCAGATTCTCCATAAATATTTATGGACCTCTCCCCGCAAAAAAAAAAAAAAGAAGTCCTAAGTCAGTATAATATTTTCCTCTCTCTTGGTGAATAGAACCTGAAATTAAACACTTCATTTCTAATTGTAAAAATTCAGAACCCAACCTGTTGATGAGGAAAGAAAATGGAGGAGCAGACAATCGTCCCTTTATTACGGAAAAATTTCCCCTCTACACTTCCCCATGTGGAAGACCAGCAGGGGAACTGCCCTGGGCAGGGGTGACCATGAGAGGATCTGAGCTGAGAACAGGTGTTCTCATCTGCAGCAGATTGTAACCTGTGAATTATCTCCCCCTTTATTCTGGAGGCACTGTGCTGGCCTTGAATGGGGCTTTGAAGGCCTGAATATTCAGGAACTGTCCTGAAATTTCCCCTCTTCCGCATCCAGCAGGACTGCAACTTTCAGGAACTGTCGATTGTCTAGGGAATATAAACAAAAGAACAAAGGCAAAGTTGGCTCATTAGAAGAGAAGCAATCTCAGATTGAACTGAATATAAAACCCACTTGGAATTTAAACACCAGAGTGGTATGTGGGAGGAACAAGATTACAAACTCTGGGGAGAGGTCCTGATAAACCAAAGCAATTCCATCCTGGTTCTCAGTCCCTGTTCATAAAAATTTCACAGAAGGGGAACAAGTCTCCAGAGCTTGAGCTTCTGGCATAGCAACCCCGCTGCCAGTTGCCTCTGTTTGCTTTGAGATATCAGAAGGGAGACTCCAGGCAAGCTGGCTTTGATTTGTCTAAATATAGTCTCTTTTCTGAGAGTACAGTGAATCAAGCAAGGGGTCCTGGGGCCAGCATGGTGTTTGGCATTTTTACTTTATGGGCTGCATGACATTTGGCACATTCCTTCCCCTCTGCAGGCCTCAATTTCTCCCTCCATTGAGAAAGAAATCCAGGCAGCATTTGAGCTCCTTTTTCTCTATTCCTTCAAACCTTATTGTCCACGGCCTCCAAGGCTTCAGTGTATTTTCCTGACCTGTGCTTTTCATCCTCTACACTTGCTTTTCTGTTTGCAGAGAAACTGTTCCTGGCTTAATGTGGAATTGAACCCCAGAATGCAGAACAGCTCTGAGTCTCAGTCATAGACACCCAGGAGGACTCTCACTGCTGGTCAGACGAGTGCCTGGACTTTGGGTCGCCATTCCTCTCTCTTTTGACACCACTGCCTGTTTCACCAAGTTCCCCCCCATGGCATATGACAGCATGATGCCCCAAGGGAGAAAAGCTGCCAAGAAGGGCCCTGAGTCTTTGGCATTGGGCTAGAAGGTGGTGCTCTCCTAGGATACGACTCAGTCTACAAGGGGATGCTTGCCTGCTGAGCACTGTCAGTTTCCTTGCTGAGAAAATGGAAATAAGAAGAATCCTGTCCATCTCAGAGGACTTTATGGGAATCAGATGAGAAAAGAGGTTCTGGGGAAAACTTCAATTTGCTATTTAGATCCTTGAGTCCAAGACTCTCAGCCACTGCTTTGACCTCCTACCTCTCCGGCATGCTATCTCTTCACTTCACCCACCCTGGTAGCCTCTCCAGCAATAACAGAGCAGCTCACAGCATGGGCTCTGGAGTCAGGCTGCTGGGTGTTTCCCACTGGCTCTGATCTTACCAGCTGTGTGACCTTAGGCATGTTAACTCACCTCTCTGATCTTCAGTTGTCTCATCTGAAAGTGGGGATAAAACAGAACCTACCTCAAGGGTTGCTGTGAGATAATGTATGAAATGCACCTGGCACAGCACCTACAATACATTCATTCCTGCTGCTATTAGTGTTAATTCTTTGAAGATCCACAGCCTGTTATCACTAATAGGATCAGTGGGAGACTGAATATAACTAATGTGACTAGTAGGCGTCCTGAACACTGGCAGCTCTCTTGAGGTGTGGTCCACAGAACTTTGGCAGTCCTCCAGATCCTTTCAAGAGGTCCACAATGCCAAAATTATTTTCAGAGTCATACTACTTGGCGTTTTTCACTGTGTTGACATTTGCACTGATGGTGCAAAAGCAATGATGTGCAACTGTGCAAATGGTCATTGTATTCTTTACCACTATGCATGCCCAGAGATGGGGGGAAACCCAGTTTCACTTAACAATGTCTTTTATTAAGCAGTAAATATTGTTATTTTTATTAAATTTTGACCCCATTTTTACTTGAAAGAATGACTAACAGACAAACTATGATTATTCAGATGTGGGCATGTAGCAGACATTTCCACAGAAATGAATGAGGTAAGCCTGTCGCTTCAAGAAAAATCACTACCAATATTTGTTGCTAATGATAAAATTCAAGCTTACAAGTAAATTTTAGAAAGCTTATGTCTGCCACCGCAAACTTGTCAGTTTCCCAATACTTGAAGATTTTGCATATAAGATTTATAGTGATATTAATTAATGTGATTTTTTTGTATTATAGAATGAAATGTGTCAACATTTGGAAGACCTGCGTAACTAATATTTTCCCAATGATTAATGTATGATGTTACAAAATCATGCAGGGGTAAAAGATCCTTTGAAAGCGTAAGTTGGACCAATGGATTATATGTAATCAACTAAGGAAAAGTTCATTGATAAGGTTCCAGATTTTGCATTGAAACTAACCTTTCAGAAACTGCCACAAGTTTTTGTGTAATATCAAAGAAGAATATCCATGACTACCTGAGATGGCCATTAAAATATTCCCCCTTTTTCCAACTATGCCTCTGAGTGAGGTCAGATTTTATTTATATACTTCAACAAAACATCACATTGTAACAGATTAAATGAAGAATCAGATGAGAATCAAGCTATCCTCTATTAAGCCAGATGTTGAAGAGATAAGCAAACATAAAATAATGCCATTTTCTGAATATAATTTTTTAATTTTGAAACATTTTCATAAGGAAATGTCAATTATGTTCCCATGTCATGGGTGTATTTTTGTTACTTGTATATGAATTAAAGCAATAACTTTAAATTTTATGTTTTAACTTCTTATTTGGTAAATATCACTAGATGGAATCTACATAAATGAAATCTCTGTGTAGTTCTCAATCATCTTTTTAAGAGGGTAAAGAGGTCTAAGACCAAGAAGCTTTAGAACCACTGTTGTAAATGTTTGAGAGAGAGATGGAGAGCAAAAGAGGGTAAAGAGAAGTTCCCGTGCTAAGCACAGGAAGTGACAGGCCTGTTGTGTGCTCTGTTCCTCAGCTCACACCAGGAACACTCTGGAGTCCCCTGTCCAACACAGAGCCCCACATTTTAGCAGGGATACTGACAAACTGAACATTATTCCAAAAAGGGTAACTGGAGGATAAAAATTATGTCCCCGGAGGAACAATAGAAATAAGTAGATAAACACCCTGAGGCCGGGCGCGGTAGCTAACGCCTGTAATCCCAGCATTTTGGGAGGCCAAGGCAGGCAGATCTCTTGGGGTCAGGAGTCCCAGACCAGCCTGATCAACATGGAGAAACCCCATCTCTACTAAAAAATACAAACATTAGCCAGGGGTGATGGCATGCACCTGTAATCCCAGCTACTAGGGAGGCTGAGGCAGCAGAATCGCTTGAACCTGGGAGGCGGAGGTTGATGTGAGCCAGTATCATGCCACTGCACTCCAGTCTGGGTGACAGAGTGAGACTCTGTCTCAAAAAATAAATAAGTAGGCCGGGCGCAGTGGCTGATGCCTGTAATCCCAGCACTTTGGAAGGCTGAGGTGGGCGGAGCACGAGGTCAGGAGATCGAGACCATCCTGGCTAACACGGTGAAACCCCATCTCTACTAAAAATACAAAATGTTAGCTGGGTATGGTGGTGGGTGCCTGTAATCCCAGCTACTCGGGAGGCTGAAGCAGGAAAATTGCTTGTACATGGGAGGTGGAGGTTGCAGTGAGCCGAGATCACGCCACTGCACTCCAGCCTGGGCAACAGAGCAAGACTCTGTCTCAAATAAATAAATAAATGAATGAAAATAAATAAATAGGCACATATGTACCATAGAATACTATGCAGCCATAAAAAAAGAATAAGTTCATGTCCTTTGCAGGGACACGAATGAAGCCGGAAACCATCATTCTCAGCAAACTAACAGAGGAACAGAAAACCAAACACCGCATGCTCTCACTCATAAGTGGGAGTTGAACAACGAGAACACATGGACACAGGAAGAGGAACATCACACACCAGGGCCTGTCGGGGAGTGAGGGGAAAGGGGAAGGAGAGCATTAGGACAAATACCTAATGCATTTGGGGCTTAAAACTTAGATGATGGGTTGATAGGTGCAGCAAACCACCATGGCACATGTATACCTATGTAACAAACCTGTATGTTCTGCACATGTATCGCAGAAATTAAGGTAAAATTTAAAAATAAATAAATAAATAAACTTACTCTGGAAACAAAAAGGCAAAACTAAAAATAAAATAAAATTTATAGAACTATAATAGCTTCTTCAAATCTTTGAAAGGCTGTCAGAAAAATGTTGACCAAAGGGTTGTATAAGAATGGCCTCAAATATATATTTTGGTACACCAATATTTTTTCTTCTGTTTTCTCCTCTGTCATTCTCTAATGATTCTCCCCACTCTAAAATGTTGTTTCTAGTCTCTTCTCATTCCCTTCTCTTTTTCTCTTTCTTTTTCTAGCTTGCTTTCTTTTTCTCTCTCTGACCCCTTTCTCTCCTTCCCTTCCTTTCATTAAATTTCTTCCTTAATTATCCACAATATATAATAAATACATTTTTTTCAAAAAGTTTTGTTTCTTTTTTTCTTAAAAAGGTGTGAGTAGGAGGAGAATGAGGAAGAAGAGGAGGGAGGAAGAGGGGAGGGCCCAGGGGGAGGAGATGGGGGAAAAGAGAATAAAGGGGAGGGAGAGGAAGAATAAAAAATAATGATCTGTTTTTGTTCCCCCTCTGTAACCTGATGTATTTAATAAGACAAAAGTGTGAATGATGGTGGTTCCCAGGGCAGGAGCAAGAGCATTTCCTCCCAGCATGGAGAGCAGGAGGGTGAGTAAGGCTGAGCCTTGGGCTTTGGGTGTTATTTATCTCAGGTTCATTAGAGAGAAAGAAAAAGTCACAAAACAGTGAGTATGGATGTTTTACAGACAATGTGAGGCAAATAGAATAGAGAATTTTAGAATATTTTTAAAAGACTTGTAACAAGATTCCTCTTCTAGGAAAGGAGCTTAAGGAAATAATCTAATATATAGGCATAAAACTATGCACAAGAATGGCTGTCACAGTATTAATTAAAATAATGAAGAACTGACATACTCTAAGTGTACAACAATAAATGATTAAATTATTTCTGAGATACAAATGTAAATTAAGACTATTAAGCAATCAATAAAAATAATTAATAGAGAAATAAATAATGGCATGGGGAAATACAAGATAATGTTGAAATTTAAAAAATAATGAAGATACCAAATTAAATATATGTAGTAATTTAGTCAATATATTTTTATTGAGCTGCTACTTGCACTATAGCAGATATTGGACATTTAGTATTGTGCATAATCCCTGCCTTTATACAGTTTAAATTCAAATAAAAAATATAGATTTTAAATAATTAATTAGACAAATAATTAGTTGCATGCCTTTTGTTCCCTGTTTCAATAAATAGACATGAATTTGTGAAAAGCTATAAGGAATGATAAAATATTAATGATGGATTTTTAGATGGTAAAGCTGTAGGGGCTTGATATATTCCTTGTAAGTTACATATTTTCCTTGTAAGTTACATAAGTTAATATATTACTTTTAAAATCATCTTAAATGTCAATGATACTTAAGAAAAAATATCTAAAAAACACACTCTTGCAATTAATTTCTAACCTTCAGCCTCCCTTCCTTTCTCCTTTACATCATTAGACACCAATTACACCTTCTGCCTCTATGACCTACCTAGAAAACCAAAACAGGCAATGGCCTTCATTCTTTTTGAAAAAAGTGCTAGACAAACAGAGTTTGAGGTGTCAGGTATGCAACAAGGCAAAAGACTGGCCCTTTTCTTATGCAATTCAAAATGTGAAGATAGGAATAGACGGGTAACCAGTGCAACTGTTACTGGGCACTATGCTGAGCACTCCATGTGCCTCATCTCATTTACTCTTCACTGCAAACTATAGAATAGATTCTGGGTTTAGACCCATTTTACAGATGCGGAAACTGAGGCTCACTGGAGCTAAATAATACCTTGCAGGTGGCAGAGCTGGAATTCAGATTCCCATGGCCTGACTCCAAAGCCCAAGCCCTAAATAAATCATGAGGAAGAAGACAGAGCTGTGAGTTAAGCTGTTCAAGGTCCCGCAAGGGAGAGGACCTAGCCCAGACCTAAGTATGAGGGGAATCTTCCTGGAAGAAGCAACCTGTACCTGAGACCTCAAGGGTTGCAGACAAGGGCCTGTGGACTGATTCTGGAAAATGAAAGCGCAGTAGGACTAGCATGTGGAATACTGCAGGGGATTAGGGGGAAGGCAGAAATGAGGCCACAGAATAAGCAAAGAACAAATCATATAGGTCCTTGAAAACTCAGTTAGGACATTCCATCTTTATCCTCAAAAATGTTGGGAATCACTAAAGTGTTTTAAGCAGGAAAACATCAGGGTCAGTTTTCCACTTACAAAATATAATTCTGGCAACTTGGAGAATAATTTGGATGAATCAAGACTGAAGGCCAAGAGGCCAATTAGGAGGCTATAGTCATCAATCAGTAGAAAGATGATGGTGGCCCAAAGCAGGATAGAAGCAACAAGGAGAGAGATAGGATGTCTGGTCCCAGAGGTATTTTGGAAGTAAAGTTGGCAGATGTAGAGGAGGTGAGACAAAGGGAGAAATAGGATGCCAAGATGTTTCTCTAATAGTGTGCCAATCAAAGTGCCAGTCGTTGAGAAAGGGGACATGTGAGGAGGCTGCCATTCTGTGGAGCAAAATCAGTTCACTTTAGGACAAGCTGGATTTGAATCACCATTGTGACATTTAGTTGGCAATGCCCAGTAAGAAGGCAGATATAAGAGTCTGAAGCTCAGGAGAAGGAGCTGGGCTAGCAGTCCATCTGTCTAATGGTTGAGCCTTGGAAATGGATGAAATTCCCTTGAGAAAGGTGTGTATGAGAAGAAAAGAAGGCTTATGATCAAATCTGAAAAACACCAGCATGTAAAGTCGGGGGAAAAAAATAAGTCAAAACAAACAAACAAACAACAACAACAACAACAACAAAGAAACAGGAAATGAGCAGCTGCCAGGAAGGTAGAAAAAAAAAATGCCTACAGAGGACAAGCGTGGTGTCATGGAAGCTGCAAAGAAAATTTTTCTGGAAGGCAGAAGTGGTCAGCAAGCAAAGAAATGTTAAAAGGATTTAGAAACAAGGAAGTTGTCAGTCACCTTTGAGAAGCCAGCTTCAGTTGCAAAGTGAGGGTAGAAGCCAGACTGGAGGGTAGCTGTCCAGCAGGAAAGTAGGTGGGAAGAAGTGGAGATAGCACATGCAAGCACCTGGAAGCATGGCTGGAAAGGCAAGGAGAAAGAGGGAGCAGTAGCTGGTGGCGAAACTGGACTAAATACTGGTTCCTTCCCACTTCACAGTTATCATGATTTGATAGATGAACTAGACCAATTTCTCTTTGCATGAACTAAAATTGATAAGTGGCATTACTATCAATCAGGAACCGCTGAGCTTCTAAATCACCTGATTTCTCTAGGAAGATACCAAAAATAAAGATCATGTACAACCTCACAACATTTGATTTGGATTCAAGAAAGCTGCAATTAACCCTTTGATTCTATGTAATCATAAAATTTTATTATTATTTTGATTATAATAACATCAGCCAACATTTGTGGATCACTCACTATATGCCGTGAACTGTTCTAAAGGCTATGCATATAACTAGTTTGATCCTCACAACACCATGAGATAAATCATTATCGCCATTTTACAGATGCAGAAATTGAGAGAGAGTTGAAGTAACTGGTTCACAATCACAATCGCATGGCAAGCAAGTATTGGAGTCAGGATTCCTTAAGGGTGCTTCTCCCTGACTTATCCCAGGGACAGGGGAGAAAAAAAAATTGAAAGGGTCTGGGGCAGAAAAGGTGAAATAATTCTGAGGTTGCCAGAACACTTCCATTCCAGAAAAGTCCTGGCATGAAAGGAGAACGAACTGGTCTGTAGGTACTCTCAGCTACTTTTCCCTAGTGGGTCAGGGGCAGACAATGGTATTTCCTGAGCCAAATGTTCTAGGCCTTGCTGGCACCAACCACTTAAATATGTTCTTTGAAATTCTAGTTGTCTGAAGGCTGGAGCACAGAGGTGAGCTGAATATCCTAAAAGGACTACCGAAGAGTGGAAAGCACAAAGTCCTTCTTGTAAATGGTCATCCCAGCTTGATTCCATATCTGCACAGCTTTCTACCATTTGTTGAGGGCCTATATACCATTAAGTCATTTTGTCTTCATGACAAGCCTAAGGGAGGCAAGCCTAGGGAGGAGCTGTGAACCCTGGATCTTTACACATCTTCTCCTCTCTTTTTGAAACATTCTTTCTCCTCTCCATTTTTCTTATGTGATTGGTTGGCATCTGGCTTATCATTCCCTATTTCTTGTTTTACTGGGTTAAAGGGAAGGAGAGTCGTAAGAATCTTAAAAATATATTTTTATTTGGTTTTGAACTAAATGAGATAATGATCTATGTCTCTTCTTAGGAGGAAGAAGCACCAATATTAACCCTTCACCAGCTGCCTGGGCGCATCAGAAATACTCAAGGATAAGTGACACCCAGGTTTATGAACCTTGTATTGGTCAGATTCAGTCAGGGTAGATTTGTTATGATTGTTAGGAAATAAGAGAGTTGTGATATGAATTAAACGCTATGCAATTATGGCAGAAACTAGGAAAGTGAAATTCTGAAAGTGGTATTTAAAGGATCCGGAAAGGATTCATAGTAAATCTGAAAAGTCAAAAGTCAAGCACATACAGCAACACAAGTGGGCTCATAAAGGGGAAGTGCAGGAGATGTCTGTGGGAAATCATTGCCTCTCAGAGGCAACTGCTCTGGGTGTTGCAGATGAGATGATGGGCCTGGAGCTGCTGTTTGTAAAAAGGAAGAACTGGAAGTGCTGGAAGCTACCAGGTACTGCTATGCCTGTCACTCCATCTGATCACATGACCTTCAGAGTGATAACGACTGCTGCTTCACCTCTGCCTTCCAAATCTTATGCAAGTCTCTCTCTTGTACAACTCTGGCTTGAGACCATAAAGGAAACCATACCTAGTTTCTGATTAAACCAAGCTGACACAGTAAAATCCAATTTATCCAATTGGTAAATCTCCTCTGCCAATGAGAAGTAAAAGACAAACTAAAGTAAGAGTTGACTAACATGAGCAGGGATGTCTGACTAACATGAGATGGGATGTCAACTTAGAGTCACCTTGCCTTTTCTTACACCTCCTGCATGCCCAGTGTGTCAGCACATTTTCTAACACTGTACCATTATCTCCACAATGGCATGCACATGTATCCCCTCTTCTCCCCATGGTTATTAACCCTGTTCAGATTCTCCTCACCTCTCATCTTGAAGACTGAGTGTCTTTCGAGTCCTCCACTCACCCTGCTCTCTCTGGCCTCTTCATCTTTTGTGCTTGATCTTTCTTCTGCCTGGAATGCTCTTCCCTCCTTTATACTTGAGGTCTTAGTTTAAAGATCACTGTATTTTGGAAGCATTTTGGATCTCTCAAAAAATCTGAGTTAGATACCACACTGATTTGCTTCTCTATTCTAGTACTTATTACATTTTAGGTCTTATTTAATTGTCTGTGTTCCTCTCCATTCCCATCAACTAGGGCCTGACACATAGGGGTTCAATAATTGTCAAGTGATTGACAAAATGAATGAATGGATGGATGAGTGAAAAAGTCTCTCCATTTCCAGTGTGTATTCTCTCTAATATCTTCTACATTCTACACTGACATTATCTTTTTGAAAGCCTGGACTTCTTCAGTGGCTTGTCATTGCCAGTGGATAAAATGCAGACTTTTCATCTGTGCATTCAAGAACTACCACATATAGTCTCAGCCTACCATTTCTTTTTTTTTTTTTTTTTTTTTTTTTTTTAGATGGAGTCTTTCTCTGTTGCCCAGGCTGGAGTGCAGCAGCATGGTCTCAGTTCACTGCAACCTCTGCCTGTTGGGTGCAAGAGATTCTCCTGCCTCAGCCTCCTGAGTAGCTGGGATTACAGGCACCCACCACCACACCCAGCTAATTTTTGTATTTTTAGTAGAGATGGAGTTTCACCATGTTGGCCAGGCTGGTCTCGAACTCCTGACCTCATGATCCACCCGCTTCGGCCTCCCAAAGTACTGGGATTTCAGGCATGAGCCACTGCACCCAGCCCCAGCGTACCTTTTCTAAACGTCTCCCAGGATTCTTCCATAAGTATCCTCTATACTTTAACCAAACTTATCAACAAATTGTTCTCTGAAGAAGAGTAATTATTTGCGATAATAATTTCAAAAAAACAACTTTTATTTATTGAGCATACACTATATGTTAGTCATTGTAGTATATATTTTATCTATTTTATCTTACTGAATTATTACAATAATCTTGTGAGGATTTCATCTCTTACCCTTATTTTAAAGATGAGAAAACCAAAGTTCAGAAAAGATAAGTCACTTGCCGTAAGTCACTTGGCCAAAATCACATAACTAGTAGGTGATGAAACCAGTATTTAAATTCATGTATTATCCAAAGTCAAGACTATAACCATTCCACTCTACCATATCTTCCTGCAAGAAGTTTTCAATAACCATTTGTTGAATTATTTAATTAACTAGGTGACTAATATAACCTATATACTTTGTATAGCTTATCTCATTAGCATTCACACAACAGCTTTATGAGAGAAGCTATTATTATTCCCAGATTACAGATAATAAAAGTGAGACTCAAAGAAGTAAAGTAACTTACTCTAGGCCACACATTTCAAAAGGGAGAAAACTGGGAAATTGAACCCTGGTTTGTTTGCCTCCAGGTTGGCGCAACTAGCCACTATGCTACACCACTCCTAGTTAAAATCACCTATTGCTGGATCCGGACTGGTCTCAAGTTACCATCTTGTCTCAGAGCCCTCACTCAATGGATACAAATAACAATTCCCAGGAAGGCTAAGTGGCAGCACATGATTATGGTAAACCAGGACTATGGCTTGGTGTCCAGTGTGTTTTCATTATAAAATCTGTCTTCTTTTCTCACCAAAAATGTATCCTAGATGAGAGCCAAGGCTTGCCCATTAGACAACAGGGAACACACCCAGCCCACTCAGTCTTTGCTCATGCTGTACACTTTGCCTATTAAAATTCAACTTTACTCTGCTGGTCCTGAGGACGTCTGTTTTCTGTTTTCTAAGAATATGAGAGATTTTGAGTCAGAGACACATCATAACTATCTTCCAGGAGCTTCAAAGCAAATAGAGACTTTACTGATAGGAATGCTGTGACCATTAGACAAAGGTTCCATGAAAACAAGCTCTCAAGACTTTCTATTTATACAAGCACTGGAGCTGGTGAGTTCTGGAAGTTGAATGTTTAACCTAAGTGGATCCTAGGGAATTGTCACCTTCCTGGAGGAGTGAGAAATTCAAGAAGAGCTGAAATGCTATAAGAGCTGGAGCCCATCTACCTGGAGATTGGAAGTTGAATGGGGCTGGGGTATAGCACAAGAAAACAGAGAGGTGGCAAGAGGGTTTCAGACTAAAGAGACAATGAATTTTTTTCACTCATTCGATTATTTCTTTTGTCAAAACATATGTATGATGCACCTACTATGAGCCACACTTTGTATGAGAACTTAGAATGGCTTAACCTAGGCTAGCATCTCAGAGAAAACTCCTGTATTAGTCCATTTTTATACTGCTATAATGAACTGTCCAAGACCGGGTAATTTATAAAGGAAAGAGGTTTAATCAACTCACAGTTCAGCATGGTTTGGCAGGCCTCAAGAAACTTACAATCATGGAGGAAGGTGAAGGGGAAGCAAGTCACCATCTTCACAAAATGGCAGGAAGGAGAAGTGCCGAGCGAAGGGGGAAGAGCCCCTTATAAAACCATTAGATCTGTGAGAACTCACTCATTAGATCACGAGAACAGCATGGAGGAAACCATCCCTATGATCCAATTACCTCTACCTGGTCTCTCCCTTGACATTTTGGGATTATGGAGATTACAATTCAAGATGAGATTTGGGTGGGGACACAAAACCTAACCATATCAACTCCTCTCCCAAGGAGAGGAGTTTTCTCTGAGATCTGAAGCTAGGAGATTGGGTAAAAACAGAGAAAACATTCCAGGCAGGTACAAATAGCAGCTGTAATGGTATGGCCCTGAGGTGAGAGAGAACATAATACTTTGGAGGAACTGAATGAAGGCCACTATGCATAGGGAAATATTATGATGAGATGGGATAATGGATTGGTTAGCAGGTTCAAATTGTGGAGAGCCTTTTAGTTTATTTTATGAATTTTTATAATTAGGAAATGGCAGTTTTAAAACTTGGTCCAAATATTCTCTGATACTCCTCCTATTAAGAAGAGCTTTCCTTCCCTCTCCTTGAATTTGGGCCTTGTGATGCTGTGCCAGATTCTGGCCTCAGGCAAGTCTTAAGAAATGGCACCTTCTACTTCCTGGCTTTGGGGACACTTTTGGAACTTAGCCATCATGTTTCTAGGAAGCCCAGGCAGCCTATGGAGAGGGCATGTGGACGGGAACTAAGGTCTCTGACTCTGAACTTGCAGACAATAGCAGCATTAACTTATCAGCCATATGAGTGAGCCATCTTGGATGTGGATTCTCCATTCCCTAGTCAAGCCACTTCAGCTGATGCTGTAAGAAGCAGAGATGAGCCTTCCCTGCTGAACCCCACCTAAATTGTAGATTCTTAATGTAGATAAATGATTGCTATTATTTTCAAGACAATAAAGTTGGGAGTACTTTGTTAAATAGTAATAGATATAAAAAATATAGGTAAATGAGAAGCCATTGAAGAATGTTGAGTTTTAAGAAGTTTGTTTCTCATTATAGTTTTCTCTTCATATAACAGAGTATATCACAGCTTTTTAATTCATAGAGCTGCTCTGAGGACTGAATAATATAGTAAAAGTAAAGTGCTTGCACAGTGTTGGGTGTTGAATAAGCCTTCAAGAAGTGTTACTTATTATTGTTATTTTTAGAGTTTAGAGGAAAGGATGATAGAAAATTATTCCAGGAGTCAAAGGATAAGTTATTGGTTACTTGGACTAGAATGGCAAAAGTAGTGATAAAATGGATGGATTAGGGAGTTATTTAGCATGTAGAAATGATGGGCAGTCATAATTAATGGATGTGGAAGCTGAGGCAGAATAAAAACTCAAGAATAACTGAAGGATTCTGGCCTTGGAACTGGGCCAACAAGTGTAGCAGATAACTGCTGAATTTGCTTTCCAACATCTTTTCACCCTGCAGGTAATTTTTCCCCACTATACTGCTGAGAAATCAACCTGCCTCCACTCTTAATCCATTTGATTTGAGCAGAGTGGATCCATTCCACTTCCTCCTTCAGGTTAGTCATACTACCCAAGCCTTAGCCAATCTCCCAGGCAAGTGGTTCCAGGATTGGCACATGACCCAAACAGGCCATTCGGAGCCAACAAGACTCAATTTTAGGGCATTTTATTTGTTTGAGTTTGGAAAAGGAATCTCTTTATCTTTACTTTGGAACTTAAGCCTGTAACTATTAATATATAAAACTAGAACTATTGCAGTCATCTTACATCTGACCATAGAGCCAACACTGTGTGAAAAGAGAACAACTAGAAGGTGATGGCATTGTTTGAGCTCTGTGTCAAGCTATACCACTTGAGATATACCAGCAGACCTTTTAGTTATATGAGCTAAAGGATTTCTTTTTTTCTTTTGCTTTTTTTTTTCACATACACCAGTTTGACTTGGGTTGATGAACACTTGCACTTGAAACAGCCTACACTGATACATTAGTGATGCAAGGGAAAACTGGAAGAGAACAGGTATTGTGTTACAGCTGACTGAGATATTGGTGACTATAGAGAGAAGTTAGGGTTGAGCATAAATTGGAGTGAATTGAGGCACAATTGGAAGTGGGAGAAATAGAAATGAAATGCCTAAACCAGTCAAAGAATTGTGGTCATCTCACACTTTATTAGTCATCAGAAAAATGCAAATAATATCATAATGTGACACCATCACACATCTACCAGAATGACTAGAACCAAAAAAAAAAAAAAAAAAGACAATTTCAAGTATTGGCAAGGATGTGAATTAGTTAGAATTCTTACACACTGCCAGTGGTATTGTAAGTCTATGCAACCACATTGGAAAACTGATTGGCAGTACCAGTTTACTGCTCAAGCTGAATGTATGCATACCCTGTGATACTAGATGTATAACCAACAGAAATACATGCATGTAAGCACCATAAGATGTACAAAAATGTTCATTGCAGGTCTACTTGTAATAGCTTCAAACTGTACACTAATCAAATTCTACTTAACCATAGAAAAAATTGTGGTGTATTTTCTCAACAAAATACTATACAACAATGAAAATTAATGAACCACAAAGCTCAAAAGCAGGCAGAAAAAAATTTATGGTGCTATAAGTCAGAATATTCATTAGCCTTTGGGAAGGTGGTCTCTGGAAGGAGCAATGGCAGGGAGACTGTCTGGGATGCTGGTAACTTCTTATTTCTTAATATGAGTTCTTGTTGCACAAGTGTGATCTCTTTGTAAAATTTTACCTACAATTTGTACATTTTTCTGAATATTTTCTATACCCCACTAAAACTTCAAAAAATAAAAATGTGGGTATGAGGAGCCATTAACCAGTGGAGTAAAGTTGGAAAGGAGGCTGGAGAGCTGAAAGTGGGTTTCATGACTAGCATCTTCAAATTTTGGAATCCAGGAAACGGGAGAGACTAAATGAACATAGAAATAGGTGATCTTCCCTTAAGAGATGCCAATCCTTGATGTTGGGGAGCCCCATGTTGACCCTTCCCTGATAGGGCAAAGCAAGACCAATCAAATGGAGCTGCCTGCTGTCCTCTCTAAGAATCCAGCCCTTGTCCTACAGTTGGGAGCTGTGGGAGATGCAGCCTTGTTGATCTGATAGGCTAGGATCCCTGATAAGGTTGGACACTGCCTTTTGGGAACTGTTTCAGTGAACTTTGGAGAGTCTTGTGGGGAAAACAGACAGAGGCATTGGTTTCTTCAGACCTCAGACTTGAAAATTCTCCAACCAAGTCTCATTGCCTCTAAAGAAGAAGGAATTTCACTTAATTTCCTGCAGAATAGATGAAAGAGACAGAGAGGGCTATGTATATTCCATGAACTCCTAAATTCCAATTTCTTCACATCTTTTCCAGTGCCATTAACTATCCTTCCTACAGAGTCAGTTCAGGCTCACCTCCCTTCTCCTGGAGTTCAAGGAGTCTCTAGCCTCCCTGCTTCGTGGCTGACAACCTCCTTCCACAGAATAGTCAGAAGAATTCTTCTAACATGCAAATCTGATTGATCATGCCACTCTCCTTCCTACGAACTTCAATGCATCCTCCATCTTGAGTTTCAGCCCAAACTTCATCAAGAAGCACAAGGCCTGGTGACCTAGCCCTTGACCACATTTTCTAACACCATCTCTGGCCTCCTTGTTCCCTCACAATCCAACACATCAGCCATGCCCAACATCCCAGAGAGCAGGTAGAATGCTGAATGTGGAGGTCGTTTTACACTTCTGTGCTTTTAGCCCAAACACCCTTTCTTCTTTGTTTTCCTGTTGAATACTTATTTACCTTTGAAAAACCACACCTAGGCATCATTTATTTTGGGAAGCCTTCCCTGAGAGCCTCTACTCCTTCCTCTCATTCTGATTTTCTGTTTTCTTTCACTGTACATGTTACAGGGTTCTGTATTTATTCACAATGGTGTAGCTTTCCTATTAAAACTCCAGATACTCAAGTGGCCAGGATTTTGTCTTGTTTATCTCAATCCCTGATTCTTACAATGGCATTTGGCATGTGATAGATTCTCAAGAAGGTTTTGATAAACACACTCTTCAAAGCATAACTCTATGTGTTATCATTGAACTGTAACTTTCAAGTGACTTTTTTTATCATTCTTATTGTTGTGTGCATACTTGGTTTAACTAACTATGATGATAAGCATAACTAAAACTTTATAACTGCTTTATGAAGGGTGTTATTTCATTTGATCCTCACAGCAGAGAGCCTGGTAGAATGGCCTCTTTCTTTTCTTTTTTTTGAGATGGATTTTTTATTATTTATTTATTTATTTTATTTTTTAAATTTTTATTATACTTCAAGTTCTGGGATATATATGCAAAACATGCCAGTTTGTTACATAGGTATATACGTGCCATGGTGGTTTGCTGCACCCATAATCCTATCATCTACATTAGATATTTCTCCTAATGCTATCTCTCCCCTAGCCCCCAATCCCGTGACAGTCCCCAGTAAGTTATGTTTCCCTCCCTGTGTCCATGTGTTCTCACTGTTCAAATCCCACTTACGAGTGAGAACATGCAGTGTTTGGTTTTCTGTTTCTGAGTTAGTTTGCTGAGAATGATGGTTTCCAGCTTCATCCATGTCCCTGGAAAGGACATGAACTCATCCTTTTTATGGCTGCATAGTATTCCCTGGTGTATATGTGCCACATTTTTCTTTATCCAATCTATCATTGTTGGGCATTTGGGTTGGTTCCAAGTCTTTGCTGTTGTGAACAGTGCTGCAATAAACATACGTGTGCATGTGTCTTGATAGTAGAATGATTTATAATCCTTTGTGTATATACCCAGTAATGGGATTGCTGGGTCAAATAGTATTTCTGGTTCTAGATCCTTGAGGAATCGCCACACTGTCTTCCACAATGGTTGAACTAATTTACACTCCCACCAACGGTGTAAAAGTGTTCCTATTTCTCCACCTCCTTTCCAGCATCTGTTGTTTCCTGACTTTTTAATGATCACCATTCTAACTGGCATGAGATAGTATCTCATTGTGGTTTTGATTTGCATTTCTCTAATGACCAGTGATGATGAGCTTTTTTTCATATGTTTCTTGGCTGCATAAATGCCTTCTTTTGAGAAGTGTCTGTTCATATCCTTTGCCCACTTTTTGAAGAGGTTGTTTTTTTTCTTGTAAATTTAAGTTCCTTGTAGATTCTGGATATTAGCCCTTTGTCAGATGGATAGATTGCAAAATGTTCTCCCACTCTGTAGGTTACCTGTTCACCCCGATGATAGTTTCTTTTGCTGTGTGGAAGCTCTTTAGTTTAATTAGATCCCATTTGTCAATTTTGACTTCTGTTGCCATTGCTTTTGGTGTTTTAGTCATGAAGTCTTTGCCAATGCCTATGTCCTGAATGGTATTGCCTAGGTTTTCTTCTAGGGTTTTTATGGTTTTACATCTTATGTTTAAGTCTTTAATCCATCTTGAGTTAATTTTTGTATAAGGTGTAAGGAAGGGATCCAGTTTCAGTTTTCTGCATATGGTTAGCCAGTTTTCCCAACGCCATTTATTAAATATGGAATCCTTTCCCCATTTCTTGTTTTTGTCAGGTTTGTCAAAAAATCAGATGGTTGTAGATGTGTGGTATTATTTCTGAGGCTCTGTTCTGTTCCATTGGTCTATATATCTGTTTTGGTACCAGTACCATGCTGTTTTGGTTACTGTAGCTTTATAGTATAGTTTGAAGTCAGGTAGCATGATGCCTCCAACTTTGCTCTGTTTTGCTTAGGATTACCTTGTCTATATGGTCTTTTGGTTTAGAATGGCCTCTTTCAAACCCAGTCCCACAGATAGACCAGCAAAGAAGTCTCAAAAAAAAAAAAAAAAGGAGGAACTATTAGAGGACCCCTTGACATTTATTTGTCTCTCAGCTTTTAAAAATTTATATTTTAGATATTTTATAATATACACAATAGTACATTAGTGCATGTTTGCAACTTATAAATGAATAAACATATATGGTGGGGGAGAGCTTAAAATTGGTTCACTGATAGAGTGCACGATCAAAAACGTTTAGTGACACTGTGTTAGACAGCACATGGGCCTCTGTGTTTCAGCACTTGAGCAAGGAGACTTATGTAGTCTGCCAGCTGGATTGCAGGGTATATATTTTATAGTTTGGTGACATTTCTCTGCCTAGGTTATGTGCCTGAGCTCAATTCTCATCTTCCTATTTTTCTTATTCCTGTTTCTCAATTACTAGCAGTGATAGTAGTAGCATTTAACATATATTGAGTACTCACTCTGTGTCAGGTGCTATGCTAAATATTTCCATATATTATCTCATTTAATACTTATAATAGAACAGAGAGAAAAAAAATGGCAGATAGGAGGCAGAACTAGCTTGCAGCTCCCATCGGATGGATAGAGCACCATGTGGAACTCACATCATGAACTTGTGCTCCAAGAACTACTGAATTCCAAAGATAAAGGACATAATCTCTTGGGAGCTCCACGGTCCCACCCACCACCTGAGAAACCCAGATACTTATCCAGAAGACCTTAAGGCAAGCTTGCATCTTCCCTATACTACTGCAGCTGATACTTTTTTGAAAACACCACCTCCGGACTGGAGGCCAACCAACACAAAACTAGGGTGCTAAACAAAACTACAATCAAGGACCCTAACAGAGTCCACTTCACTCCCCTGCTACCTCCACCAGAGCAGGTGCTGGTATCCATGACTCAGAGACCTGAACACAGATCACAGGACTCTTTGCTTACACTCCCCAGTGCCAGCCCAGAGCCTGGTAGCTCCACTGGGTGGCTAGACCCAGAAGAGAAATAATAATCACTGCATTTCAGCTCTCAGGAAACCTCATCCCTAGGGGAAGTGGGACAGTGCCACATCAAGGGAACACACCGTGGGAAAAAAGAATCTGAACAGCATCCCTTGAGTCCCAGATCTTCCCTCTGACACAGTCTACCTAAATGAGAAGGAAACAGAAAAACAATTCCAGTAATATGACAAAACAACATTCTTTACCATCCTCAAAAGATCACCCTAGCTCACCAGCAATGGATCTAAACCAAGAAGAAATCTCTTAATTGCCAGAAAAAGAATTCAGAAGGTCAATTATTAAACCACTCAAGGAGGCCAGAGAAAGGTGAATACCAACTTAAATAAATTTTAAAAATAATACAGGATATGGATGGATAAATCTCCAGAAAAATAGATACCATATATAAAAAACAATCACAACTTCCAGAAACAAAGTATATGTTTGGAGAAATGCAAAATACATTGAAGAGTCTCAGAAATAGAATCGAACAAGTAGAAGAAAGAACTTCAGAGCCTGAAGTGGGCTTTCAAATTAACCCAATCCAACAAAGACAAAGAAAAAATAATTTTAAGAAAATGAACCAAGCCCCCAAGAAGTTTTGGATTATGTTAAACAACCAACCTAAGAATAACTGGTGTTCACAAGGAAGAAGATAAATCTAAAAGTTTGGAAAGCATATTTGAGAGAATAATCAAGGAAAACTTCCCTGACCTTGCTAAAGACCTAGCCATCCAAATACAAGAAGCTCAAAGAACACTCCACAAATTCATCACAAAAGGATCATCGCCTAGGCACATAGTTATCAGGTTGCCTAAAGTCAAGATGAAGGAAAGAGTCTTAAGAGCTGTGAGGCAAAAGCATCAGGTAACCTATAAAGGAAAACCTATCGCATTAACAGCAGATTTCTCAGCAGAAACCCTACAAAGTAGAGGGGATTGGGGTCCTATCGTTAGCCTCCTGAAACAAAATAATTATCAGCCAAGAATTTTGTATCTGGCAAAACTAAGCGTCATGAATGAAGGAATGATACAGTCTTTTTCAGACAAACAAATGCTGAAAGATGTTGCCACTATCAAGCCAACACTACAAGAACTGCAAAAAGGAGCTCAAAATCTGGAAAGAAATCCTTGAAATACACCAAAATAGAACCTCCTTAAAGCATAAATCTCACAGGACCTATAAAACAATAGCAACATGAAAAATAAAAGATATTCAGGCAACAGCATGATAGGTAGAATAGTACTTCACATATCAATACTAACATTGAATGTAAATGGCCTAAATGCTCCACTTAAAAGATACAAAATGGCAGAATGGATAAGAATTCACCAACCAAGCATATGCTGTCTTCAGGAAGACTCACCTAACACATGACTCACATAAACTTAAGGTAAAGGGGTGGAAAAGTATATTCCATTCAAATGGATGCCCAAAGTTAGCAGAAGTAGCCATTCTTATGTCAGCCAAAACAGACTTTAAAGCAAAAACAATGGTTTAATAAGACAGAGGTACATTATATAATGATAAAAGGAATGGTCTAACAGGAAAATATCACAATCCTAAATACATATGCACCTAACACTGGAGCTCCCAAATTTATAAAACTATTACTATTACACCCCATGGTGTAATAAGAAATGAGACAGATGGCAAGAAAATGATAATGAGGTACTTCAATACTCCACTGACAGCACTAGACAGGTTATCAAGGCAGCTAACAAAGAAACAATGGACCTGAACTATACCCCAGAACAAACGGACTTGGCAGATATTTACAGAACATTCTATCCAACAACTGCAGAATATACATATTCATCAGCACAGCGAACATTCTCCAAGATAGACCATAGGGTAGGCCACAAAACAAGTCTGAATAAATTTAAGAAAATAGAAATTATATCAAGTACTCTTTCAGACCACAAGGGAATAAAATCAGAAATCAACTCCAAAAGAAACTGTCAAAACTGTACAAATT
Source organism: Gorilla gorilla gorilla (assembly GCF_029281585.2). Classification (NCBI taxonomy): domain Eukaryota; kingdom Metazoa; phylum Chordata; class Mammalia; order Primates; family Hominidae; genus Gorilla; species Gorilla gorilla. The sequence continues at coordinate 152,752,683 of NC_073228.2, forward strand.
CATGGAAAGTTAATAACCTGCTCCTGAATGATCGTTGGGTCGACAATAAAATCAAGATGAAAATTAAAAAATTATTCAAACTGAACAATAATAGTGACACAACCTATCAAAACCTCTGGGATACAGCAAAAGTGGTACCAAGAGGAAAATTCATAGCACTAAATGCCTACACCAAAAAGTCTGAAAGAGTGCTAATAGGCAATCTGAGGTCACATCTCAAGGAACTACAGAAAAAAGAACAAACCGAACCCAAATCCAGCAGAAGAAAAGAAATAACAAGGATCAGAACAGAACTAAATGAAATTGAAACAACAACAAAAAATACAAAATATAAATAAAATGAAAAGCTGGCTCTTTGAAAAGATAACCAAAATTGATAGATCGTTACTGAGATTAGCCAAGAAAAGAAGACAGAAGATCAAAATTAGCTCAATTAGAAACAAAATAGGAGATATCAACTGATACCACAGAAATACAAAAGAGCATTCAAAGCTACTATGAACACATTTAGGCACACAAACTAGAAAACCTACAGGAGATGGACAAATTCCTGACAATATATTACCCTCCTAGATTAAACCAGGAAAACATAGAATCTCTGAGCAGACCAAAAACAAGCAATGAGATTGAAATGGTAATTTTTTAATTGCTAACAACAACAAAAAAATCCAAGACAAGATAATTCACAGCTGAATTCTATCAGACATTCAAAGAAGAATTGGTATCAATCCTATTGACACTATTCCACAAGATACAGAAAGAGGGAATCCTCCCCTAATCATTCTACAAAGCCAGTGTTGTCACCCTAATATCAAAACCAGGGAAGGACATAACAAAAAAAAAAAGAAAAGAAAACTACAGACCAATATCCCTAATGAAAATAGATGCAAAAATCCTCAGCAAAATATTAGTGAACCAAATCCAACAATATATCAAAAAGATAATCCACCATGATCAAGAGGGTTTCATACCAAGGATGCCAGAATAGTTTAACATAAGTAAGTCAATAAATGTGATACACCACATAAACGGAATGAAAAACAAAAATCACATGATCATCTAAATAGATTCAGAAAAAGCATTCGACAAAACCCAGCATCCCTTTATGATTAAAACCTTTGGCAAAATCAGCATAAAAGGGACATATCTTAAGGTAATAAAAGCCATCTATGACAAACCCACAGCCAACATTACATTGAATGGGAAAAGTTGTAAGCATTCTCTATAAGAACTGGAACAAGAAAAGGATGCCCACTTTCACCACTTCTATTCAACATAGTACTGGAAGTCCTAGCCAGAGCGATCAGACAAGAGAAAGAAATAAAGGGCATCCAAATTGGTAAAGAGGAAGTCAAACTGTCACTGTGCACAGAAGATATGATTGTATACCTAGAAAACCCTAAAGCCTCATCCAAAAAGCTCCTAGATCTGATGAATGAATTCAGTAAAGTTTCAAGACGCAAAATCAATGTATACAAATCAGTAGCTCTGCCCTACACCAACAGCAATCAAGTTGAGAATCAAATCAACTCAACCCCTTTTACAATAGCTGCAAAAAATAAAATAAAATAAATAAGATTCTTGGGAATATACTTAACCAAGGAGGTGAAACACTCCTACAAGAAAAACTACAAAACACTGCTGAAAGAAATCACAGGCAGCACAAATAAATACAAACACATCCCATGCTCATGGATGGGTAGAATCAATATTGTGAAAATGACCATACTACCAAAAGCAACCTACAAATTCAATACAATGCCCAACAAAATACCATCATAATTCTTCACAGAACTAGAAAAAAACAATCCCCAAAGTCATGGAATTTTAGGAACCATGGCTAAATACTGGAACCAAAAAAGGAGCCCAAATAGCCAAAGCAAGCTAAGCAAAAAGAACAGATCTGGAGACACCACATTGCTTGACTTCAAACTATACCATAGGCCATAGTCATCAAAACATCATGGTACTGGTATAAAACAGGCACATAGACCAATGGAACAGAATAGAGAACCCAAAAATAAAGCCAAACACTTACAGCCAACTGATCTTCAACAAAGCAAACAAAAACATAAAGTGGGGAAAGGACACCCTATTCAACACATGGTGCTGGGATAATTGGCAAGCTACATGTAGAAGAATAAAACTGGATCCTCATCTCTCACCTTATATAAAAATCAACTCAAGATGGATCAAAGACTTAAACCTAAGACCTGAAACCACAAAAATTCTAGAAGATAACATCAGAAAAACCCTTCTAGACATTGGCTTAGGCAAAGACTTCATGACCAAGAACCCAAAAGCAAATGCAACAAAAACAAAGATAAATTGATGGGACTTAATTAAACTAAAAAGCTCTGCACAGCAAAAGAAATAATCAGCAGGGTAAACAGACAACCTATAGAGTTTGCAAACTTTGCATCTGACAAAGGACTAATGTCCAGAATCTACAAAGAATTCAAACAAATTAGCAAGAAAAAAAAAATCCCATCAAAAAGTGGGCTAAGGACATGAATAGACAATTCTCAAAAGAAGATATACAAATGGCCAATAAACATATGAAAAAATGCTCAACATTACTAGTTATCAAGGAAATGCAAATCAAAACCACAATGCAATACCACTTTACTCCTGCAAGAATGGCCATAATTACAAAATCAAAAAATAATAGATGTTGGCATGGATGTGGTGAAAAGGGGACACTTTTACACTGCTAGTGGGAATATAAACTAATACGACCACTACGGAAAACAGTGCGGAGATTCCTTAAAGAACTAAAAGTAGATCTACCATTTGATTCAGCAATCCCACTGCTGGGTATCTACCCAAAGGCAAAGAAGTCATTATACAAAAAGATATCAATCAAGTGGATAAAGAAAATGTGATATTTTATATATATAGCATACAGTATATACACATATAGTATATAGTATATATATATAAAAATATATATTTATACACACACACATATACCATCGAATACTACTCTGCCATATAAAAGAACAAAATCATGGTATTTTCAGCAACCTGGATGGAATTGGAGACCATTATTCTAAGCGAAGTAACTCAGGAATGGAAAACCAAACATCATATGTTCTCACTCATAAGTGAGAGCTAAGCTGTGAGGAGGACGCAAAGGCATAAGAACAACACAATGGACTTTGGGGACTTGAGGGAAAGGGTGGGAGGTCAGGGGGTAATAAAAGACTACACATTGGGTAGAGTGTACACTGCTCAAGCGAGAGGTGCACCAAATCTCAGAAATCGCCCCTAAATAACTTATCCATGTAACCAAACACCACTTGTTGCTCAAAAACGCATTGAAATAAAATAATGATAATAAAATACTCGTAATAATTGCATGAGGTAGGTTTTATTATCCCTGGTTTACAAATTAGGAAACTAAAGTGAAAAAACTTGCCCAAGGTCCCAGAGCTATGTGGTGGAGCAGAGATTCAGTCCTACCTCTTGAATAAAAAAGGTGAAATTGAAGAATAGTTCTGGATTCAAACACAGATTTTGTCATTTATTAGGAAAGCTATACAACAGTATTGTCTTTACTTAGAGACAACTGACCCGTTGTTTTAATGTCTAGTCTAACCCTGTAATGGCCCTCCTAGCCAGACACAAACGAAACATGATGCATATGGAATTCGGCGTTTCGGAAAGATGTGCACGCCTCACAGTACCAGTGGGAAACTACTCTTGTAAACAGCATAATTTTTAACCACCACTACCCCCACCACCACTCCCATCATGGCAAAATGCCCAAAGTCATTAGGCAGTAAGTACGTCAGTGTTTGACGTGAGTCTCAAATAAAAGTGCAGCAAGCCAGTATGCCTTGATTTCTGATGGCAAGACCTCACCGAATTGCTTATTTGAAGCCAGCACCAGAAAGAAGGGAGAAAGGGGTGATGGATTTTCCAAGGCAGGCAGTGAAACAGATACCAGAGCAACTGAGAATGACTCTAACTACCTACTTCTCTAGCGGCCTGGGAACACATCCTGGGGCATGGCTTTTTATGATCTAGTGTACTTCCTTTATGCCCTGAGATTTCCCTGTGGATCCTGGACCCTCAGGGATACATCATACAAGGCTCAGTCTTCTACCTAACATCTGCGTTTTGCACATTGCTACGCAGTTATCCCATCTCCCAACTGCCTGTTGGCAAATGCACAACACTTCAATCTACCCAGGTAACGCTTAGTGGGGAAATAGGATGTCAATGAATCCAGAGAAACTGTGATGATGACATAATGACTTGGCCAAGGTCACCCTGTGATGAAATGAAAAATGAAACTCAAGCTTGGTATCTGTACTGACATCTGTGGATAACCCATTAGTTTTTGGAACCTGACTTGGACACCTTAGGAGTGTCAGGTTCACACTGTACTTGAGGAGCTTAACTAAGACTGTGTCTTCTTTTCTCCTTCCCTCTTCTCTTTGAGAAATGTGGTCTGGCAAGGAGCAGAGCAGCTTTTTCCCAGGCATTCAAGTTTGAGTTGGTTTATTTCTGGTGCACTGGGTGGGATAAGCCAGGAGACCCAACTAGGATACCCCATCCTGCTGCTAGGAATAGAAGTAGGAGGCATCCAGTTTTCCACTGAATGGGAGCCCAGGCTGAGTGACTACAACAAAGCCTCAAATTAACATAGATCAGCAGAGGGGAAAGTGCCCCAGGCAAGGATGGTGAAGTAGATGATGACAATGACAAAATAATAATAATAATAATAGCAGCTAGAATTTATTGCATTTTACATACGTTAGCTCATGTAACCTAACCTAACATTATTATTGATACCACATGTGTACATTTGTGGAAATACAGGCACAGAGTGATTAATTCACTTAAGTCATACAGCTCAAAGGTAGAAAAGCTCAAAATCCAATGTCTGGCATTAATAGCTGAGTTAAAGGATATTCTTTTAGACAGCAGAAACATTTTTATAAATTTTTTTTTATAAATGCAATCTGACCTAACACCCGGATGACCCAAGGTTCATCTATAAAATAAACAAAACCAGAATGGCCCAACTACCATTCTGGTTGGAGGGGAAAAAGGGAAGAGGAGAGGATGCTGAAGCCTCACTTTCTTGGCCCTCCAACTATGCCAGTCCTGGAGAGGAAGAGGAGCTTCTGTAGAATACAGTTTTTAAACCACTGGTCTTGTCTGTCATCACCATCACCCTCCTTTTTTTTTTGAATGACTACATATATTTTGATATATTCAAACGCCAAAAGTACATAGCAATGGAAAAGATGCACTATTCCTACATGAAACAAACAAATGAATTTCACAGAACATCGAGTCAAAAAGCTAGATATAAAAGAGTATCTAATGTTCGTTTTCATTATAAGAAATTTCAAAAACTGGTAAACCCAATCTATGGTGACAGAGGACACGAGGATGACTGACTAGCTTTGAGAGCATCTCTTATTTTAAAAAGTAAGAAAATAAAAGTCTAATAAAGGAAATGACTTAATATTCGATTTAGGGTCAAAGTTGAATTCAAAGTTTCCATCTCCTACAGTATTTTTACAAATACCCAATTTCTTGCAAATATTTACTGAAATCTTTCTGCTTGCTAGGTGCTAGGTGCTCTTCTAGACCCTGAGCACTCAATAGTAAATAAAAAAGATAAGCTCATATTCTCATGTTGTCTGTATTCTAGTCAGGCGATATTGGCTGTAAGAAAATCAATGAATACATGAATAAATCAATTAAGAAAATACCAGATAGTAATAAGTAAAATGTAGAGAATTAAAATAGGTAAGAGATTACAAGTGACTATCTGGCTAGCTCAGATTAGATGATCAGAAAGAGGTAACTTTCAAGCTAAGACCTGAGGGACAAGAGGTGGCCAGCCACATGACAAGGAACGTGTTCCAGGCAGAAGGAACAAAGCGCCGAGGCCCTAAGGTGTGAAGGAACTTGTTCCGGTTGTGAAACAGCACTTGGTCAGTATGGTGGAGCAGAGTGAGCCAGAGAAAGAGTGGTACAAATTAAAGTCAGAGTGGTAGGAGGCAGCCAGAACATAGAGGGATTGCTAAACTGGGAAGAAGTTTGAATTTTCTGTAAGTTGAATAGGAAAGCCACTAGAGAATTTTTAGGCAGGTGAGAAAAGTGACATGACACGATTATGTTTTGAGAAAGTCACTCTGCCTGCTTTGAAGAGAATGGATCATAGCAAAGCAAGCATGGAAGCAGGAAGATCTGTTAGAAAATGAGTGCCTAAATCCAGACCAGAGATAACAATGGCATGAACTAGAGAAGACTGGGAATACTAGGGATATAATTTGGAGGGATTTGTTTATGGATCAGATACAGAGGAAAAAGGGAAAGAGAACTTCATGAAAATTCCAAGACTTGATTTGAACAACTTAGGGATTGTGGAACACTAGGAAAAAGCACATATGTTGGGAAGATAAACCAAGAATTCCCATTTCAGCAGGCCAAATTTATGATGCCCATCAGACATACATGAGAAGAAGCTGAACATCCAATGGGATACAAATGGTGTCCAAAGGAGAGGTTAAGATTGGGTTTAATTTTAGGAATTCTCACATATGTATGATAAGTAAAACCATGGAGCCAGATGAGGTTACCTGGATGAAGAGGAGATAGAGAAGCTGAGCAGTGATCTGAGGCATTCAAACATCAAGAGAGAGAATGAAGCAGGAGGCAACAGAGGTCTCAGAGAAGGCATGGCCAGAGAAGAAGGAACGAAGGAGAGCATGATTTCATAGCAGCCAGAAAAATGTTTCCAGAAAAGGGAATGATGATCCATGATAAATACTACTAAGGCATCAAGTAAGATGAGAAGAGAAAAGTGATTTGGATTTAGCACTCCAAGCATACTCAGTGGAATGGGGGGACTGACTGCAGTGGGTGGAGGAGCAAATGTGAGATAAGGAAGTAGAGAAAGATTATGATGACCCTTTTGAAGTAGAAGGTGAGACTCAACTCCAGAGGTGAGGCTCAGACACCAGACCAGATTGAGGACTAGCTGAAACAGGGAAGAGGCAAAAACACCTCTCCATGAGACACGTCCACCAGTGCTATAGCAGTTTACCGTTGCCATGGCAACACCCAGAAGTTGCTGCCTCTTTCCAATGGCAACAACCTGACAACCCAGAAGTTACTTCCTATTCTAGAAATGTCTGCATACTCTTCTCTTTAATTTGCATATAGTTAAAAGTGAGTATTCACACTTTAATATATGCAAATTTGCATATATTAAATATAAATTTGCATATATTAAACATATGACTACTCACTTTTAATTATATGCAAATTAAAGAGAAGACTATGCAGAAGGTGCTCAGAATTGCCTCTGAGCTGCCACTCTAGGCACATGGCCTATGGGGTAGCTCTGCTCCACAAGGAGCAGTAACTCTGCTGTTACTATACACTGCCACTTCAATAAAAGTTGCTGTCTAACACCACTGGCTTACCCTTGAATTCTTTACTGGGTGAAGCAAGAACCTCCATGGGCTAAGCTCCAATTTTGGAGCTTGCCTACCCTGGATTACTTTCAAGAAGGTTTTCTGTGGAAGAAAGCCGAGAAATTAGATTGTAGTCTAGAGGAAGATGTAAAATCAAGGAAGTTCTTCTTTCTGTTTGACATTGCTTTTAATTGGAGACATTTGTGCCTGTTTTTAATGTTTATGGGATTAATCCAATAGAGAAGAAAAAATGAGATATAGGAGGGATTTTTTTGCCCTTGAGAGGGAAAAAAGCCATTGAGAATATAAGAGTAGATGGAATCCAGAGTGATAGTGGAAGGGGCTTCATTTTTCGTAATGGAAAAGTAATATTTTTACCAAAAAAAAAAAATCACATTGTACAGGACTTTTCCAAGTGTACTTGGCTCTAGCAATCATCCTCTTCCCCAAGTCATGCGGCAACAAAGAAAAAAATCCCTACATACTTCCAACTACTTCATGTGGGGTACAATACTGCTCCACTGAGTACCAACTAACAATTTTCTACCTGTTCCCTCTTTCTTGCTTGTCCCCAGCACTGGACACCAAGTCTCAGGGCCAAGTAAAGGGATTTTTAAACTGAGAAAGGGATCAGGGGTTCTGGGGAAAGGTGATACAGCAAAGTTCTGCCCTGGGATCAAGACCAACAGCTGGTAAAGCCCAGTTGGTAAGCGATTCTGAACGCCTCCTGAGAACCATTGCAACTTCCCAGTTAGAATAGTTGTCCCCGGCCTTCAAGATGTAATGTTCCATTCCTCTGCTTCTATCTATGATAGAGTAGCTCGTAACTTCCACAAGAACCAGTGAGAAACCTGGATGAAATACAAAATTTAAAAAATCTGTTTGAAGCCATCAAAGAGCAACTAGGACTTAAGAGACAAGATTCTAAAGAGGATATGAGCCCCACTTCTGTTTTCCCCCTTGGGACATTTGCTGAGTCTTAAGCTGTCAGAGCAAGAGGCTAAAAGGCCAAGCAGAAAGTGTTGGAAGAGCTCAGGAGAAGTTTTAGCAGGCTCACAGTGCTCTGGAAACAAAAATTGGAATCCAGGAGCAACCAAGTAAGAAACGGTCCTGATAAACACCTAAAGATCTCACTTAGAACCCCTGGAGGGCTATAGGCTCACCACAGAAATTAGGCAGAGATAAGGCAGTCTTAACAAAGGCCAAAACCAACCTTTACTCAGCTAAGTCCTAATTGGATTGAATTACTCTAACTGCCTGCCAGAAAAGAAAATCTGTCATCTTGCATATACCAAATACAACTTATATATCAAGAAACAGTACCAAAAAGAAAAACAGACAACAGAAAGCAATCCTGAGGTATTTCAAATATGAGTTATCAAACACAGACTTTCAAATAACTGTGATAAATATGTTCAAAAAAGTAGATGACACACAGAGAATTTCACTACAGAATTGAAATCTATAAAATGAAATCAAAAGCATATTTTAGAATTGAAAGATCCAATAACAGAAAGGCCTCTGTGTTCTGTGACCACATTCCCTCAATGTCTATGCTTGGTGGAGGAATCCACTCCAGGTGGCAGGGTTTGGGGGCAAGAGAAAAAAGAAAAGAAATATTGGCTCATATTTGCAAGGGGCTCCAAACAACTGGCTTTCCTCTGCCCTCCAAGTATTGGACTGGGGCCCTGGTCACGAGACCGCCAAGTTGGCTTGAGCAGTGGTTCTAAAATGAATTTTTGAAAACAATAAATAAATCTTAGGATGTCATAGACATGAATCAGGAGCCAGTGAGGGAGACAAGGGGCTCAAAGACTTGCTTTCTCCTACCTGGCTGACATCAGCTGCCCCTTATATTCAATATCCAAAGCCCCTTTATACCTTCTGAGTGAGTGGTCATCTAGCCTTGTCTGGAGACCTGTTGGGGCAGGGCAGCCCAGCAGTTTATGAGTTAGCCCATTTTTTTTCCTTCTGGATACCATCTAATAACACCTCCCCAGGATCTTGTCCTCAAGTGTCTAAACCTCTTGTACTATTTACATGGTCCTTTGCGGTCTAGTCCTGCCTCTCTCTCCAGCCTCATTTCTTCCCACACCTTATGCTCCACATTCCAGCCACACTACATGTCTTCCAAATCCTCACTGTACCAGGCTCCTGTTTCCAAGGCCTTGCATATGCAATCTGCCCTTCCAGAATGCTTTTACCCATCCACCTTTGACTCACAAAATTCCTGCTTCACCTTTGGTCCTAGCATTGATGTTATACTTTGGAGGAAGATGCTAGTAATTTTTCCCCCAATCCAATCTAGATTAAATGTTCCTCCCAAGTTTTCCATAGCACCCTATAGCTCCCCCATTACAGCAAGTACCACGTTGGATTGTAACTGCCCAATCACTTGTCTGTCTATACCTATGTGTAGGCAACGACCATTGCCTGTGTTTTTCATTGTAGGCATATAGCCTACAGACTGCCTCGTGTATTCCAAGGGCTTCTTAGGAAGAAATAAATGAATGGGTGGTAAAGCACTTAGCACAGCACCTGCCGCATACCTCGCATTCATTCATTATTTATTGATTAGGGTCCAGAGGCTTAGGACAGCTCCTAGGTCTGTCATTAATTCTAGGATTACTGGTAATAAAGTCACCTCTCTCTTTCTTGGGCCAGGTTCTCCATCTGTAAAGGAAAAGCACTGGGTCAGCTCCCAAAAGGCCTTTCCAGATTTCCTTTCTGTCCTTATGCACTAGGGAGCCCTATATCGGCTAGGCCCTATATGGCAAGGCAGAGAGAGACCCAGAGCCCTGAGCCACAGCGCTGTGTTGGCAGCACTGACAGACCCAACTTCTGGCTGCCAGCCTCTCACTTTGAGTCCACTGCCAGCTTGGCTGGGAGACCTGCTGGGAACTTACAGGAACATTCTGAGGAAATGCGAACTTCACTCATCAGCAATAGGGAGCCTGTGTGAAAGGAGGCCTGGGGTGTTGCCTGGGGATATATGCCTGAAGCCAAGTCCCAGATAAATACAGCTTCAGTTCTCTGGGCCCATGGAGCCTGTTCTTCTCAAGGAGAGGCCTAATGTCTTAAATACACAGCCACTGGCTCCAGGCACAGCATTTCCTAACCCCTGTGGGACTCTATTTTATCTGTGCTTAACCCATAATGGCTTAAACAAGTTTAGAACAAGCTATCTGCCTCCAGGTCTGGAACTTTAAAAAGGCTGAATGGTGTGATAGACGGAAGTGCTTCACTCTGGGAGGACCAAGGCCCAAGTCGCACCTGCCTTGGCAAATAACTCACTCCTAATGTGACTCTAAAAATGGCCCTGCCTCTTTCTGTGCCTCAGTTTCCACACCTGTGAAATGGGAGTGTTCTCCGATAGCCCCTGGGCCGCAATACTCAGATTCTTTGACAACTATGAAGTTTGTCCCTGACACCCAAAGGAATCATGACAATGGGAATGCCTCTGTCTTCACCTTTCATTATAGTTATTTTATATTGCTCTTTCACCACTGTCTGAGTTGGGCTCCCAAACAGATCTGTGAGACAAATTAGGAGACACAGAATAAACCATTTAATTTCTGTTTCTTAGAGGAATATTAAACATTTGTCTTGCAAGCTTTTAAGACAGAATCATAGACCATAAAACTATTTAATAAGTACAATGTACTAAAAATATCCTTTACTGAGACAGATTGGTGAAATTAAAAGAGCACCAGCTTAAAGATCAGGAAGCCAGATGCTGTTCTCTGCTCAGGCCCAGCCTCAATCATGTGGCCCTGGGCAGGCACCTCCTCAACTTGACCTCAGTTTTGCCCTTTTTACAATGGTATCTATAAGTTCTTCTTGGCTCTGCTATTCTGGAATTATCTTATGTAGAATAAGTCTTCCCAAGCTGTGTGGGGCTTTTCCTGGTAGATTTGAGGGAAGTTTTGTTTTGTTTTGTTTTGTTTTGTTTTGTTGTTTGCTTACCCTGCTACTGCCAGTGAAGTCAACAATACAAGCAGACAGTAAGCCAGGAAACATTTCTCCCTGTCAGGTCAGCACATCCCATTAGATGGATCTGGTCCTCAAGTTTATTAGATCAGGAGACCGATGCTGGGGAAGGCTCACAGAGTGGTCTGAGTCAGTTGCTCTACCATGAGGTTGGAGTGTAGTAGATTCAACATCCTGTGTACATCTCCTGATCAACGGCCAATCCCATCTTCCAGATTGGAAATGAAACCCACAGTAGTCTGAAATCTAGTTGGTGTCCCCGCAAGTACTTACCAGCAAAGTTATTATTTAGCTCATTACTTCCTAAATCATACCAGTGGAAAAATTAAGACGCAGGGGCATGAGGGCTTCTGTGAGATTGGGCACACCGGATTCTGAGGTTTACAGACCTTGGATGCAAGCTCTTCATGAGTGAGGTTGAGTAGTTGCACCTGTGCTCTGCACCCTACAAATGACAGTCAGTGTTAAGATCATTTACAAGGGAGTTTTAAAAAGAGGAGAGGCTCATTGGAGAAAAAGTAGGGAAAAAAATAAGAAGGTAGAAGAGAAATAAAAAAAAAAGCTAGAGGGAATGAGAGTATGTACCATGAAACACTTAGAATACCTCAAATTAGTCTCCGAAAAAAGAAAATAAAGTTTCCAAAAAGTTTGGACAATACTGACTACTTTATCTCACCTCTTGGAAATTTATATCCTGTAATAGCACATCAAAATCCTTGTAAAGTTCTGTGATTTAAAAAAACAAAACAAAACAAAACAAAAAAACAACCATTTAAGCTTAACCTAGTCTAAGCAAACTTTTTGATCATGGAATCCAGTTTTCTTGCAATGCTTATCAACATTCCTGGAATACAGTGTCAGAAAAACTGATCTAAAGAAACCCAGTATGCTGGAGTGAAGAGGTATAAAGAGGAAACTGGTCCCTGTCTGTAAGGAGCTTACAAAAGAGAGATGAGAATTGCCTAGATGAAGAATCTTACGGGTATTAAAGAAAGTTAAAGATAGAGAGGGGATCGTTATTATCCAGGTAAGCGGTATAGGCAGCACATGTTGTGCTTTCATTGGTTTATTCACAAGTTTCTGGACCACCTACTACATACAGACACCATACTGTGCCCTGGGATTCACCGTGAGGGCAAGGAAGACTGAGCTCTCCACCTCTATGGCTTAACCTCTAGTGGGGAGAGAGAGAGAGAAAAAAAGTAAGTGTAGATGTAAGTAAATATAGAATTACATGTTGTGAAAAGAACCCTGAAGGAAATGAGGAGCAGGGTTCTCTGATGAAGTAAGGGGGACACCTGCCTGCTCTGGGGTCAACAGTGATGGGCTTTCCAAGGAAGTGACATTTAAGTTTCAGTTTGAAAGATGAAAAGAAGCCAGGCATGATGCAAATGGGGCAAACGGATCAAAACATACTTCATAGAGCAAGTTGAGGCTGTGGGCTTGGCTCAGAGCCTAAGTAGGTTAGAGAGGGAGAAACGGGTATGCAGTCATTTCTTGATTTAAGCAATGTGCTATCGAGTCTCTAACATGAGCCATCAAGCCAAATGTGCAACAGTGAGCAAACTGACAGGCCTTGGCTTTTCTAGAACGTTCTATGGGAAAAGATGCAGAAGCAGCATAAGCATGTAACAAAACAAGGTAATTTCAGATATTGAACAATGCTATGAAGAAAATGAAGCAGAGTAATGTGATAGAGAGTGGGGTGGGGGTGCGGGGAAGAGACAGTACTTAAAAAGTTTATCAGAGACAGCCTCTCTCTCCATTTGGTACTTGAACTGAGATCTGAATGACAAAAAGGAGAGGGCTATATAAAAAGCTGTCTGGGAAAAACACATCCCAGAGAAAGGAAGAGGCAAGACCTGAGGTGGAGCATAAGTTCATGTTCTAGGAATCCAAGGAAAGCTTCTAAGTGACAGGAGCAACATGACAAATGACAGGGAGGGAAGAAAGTTACGTTTTCTTTAACTATCCTTTGGCTAAAATAGAGCTCTCAAGCACAGAAGTGAAGAATTAAATATTTGGAAAAGTAGGCTGTGGCCCCATTGTAGAAAACTTGAATGTCAGGGTAAAGAGATGAGACAAGTTCTCTACATGTTTTCTAATGTCACGTACAAGACATTGTTCCCAGGCACAGCACACTCCTACTGGCTTACCCACAAGTTTTACTACTTTTATTATTACAATTACACTTTTTATTATTACCCACCAAAATGCTGTGGGGTAAGGGGTGTAAGAAACCGCAATAGTTTATGAATAAATATCTATAACACTTTAAAAATGGCAAATATGGCAGAAATTGCTTCCTGTCCCCCAATATCTATTCTTTCATTCTTCCCCTGTAATATGGCTGCCAAATTTCAAGTTGAAACACGGCTACATTTCCCAGGATTCCCTGTAGCTAGGCTCAGCCATGTGACTAAGTTCTGGCCAATGGGATGTTGTAAGCAGAAGTAGAAAAGTCAGGTTCTGGGTTGTGTCCTTAAGGGAGGGGGCGTATCCTTTATTCCCCTCCATCTTCTCCCTGCTATCTGGATTATGGATCTGATGGTTGGGTTTCCACTCAGGATGGTGACATGAGGGGACACACCTGAGGATGATAGAGAATTGGAAGAAACCTGGATCCTGGATGCCTGTGGAGGCTCCATACCAGCCGTGAACTGTCTACATGAAGAGTTTCACATGGCAGAGAGGTAGACTTCTCTCTGTTTAAGCCACTGTTCTTCTAGGTCTTTGTTAAACGCATCTAAAGCTGGATGCTAACTAATATAGTCACTTCTTACAAGTTGTAGCAATAAATAAAATAAGCCTATTATAATGTAAATGAATTAGAAGGTATGTATTAAAAAGATAGCCTTGAACCCATTTTACATATACATTTTTAAGGTAAAATTTTCACAAATATCTGTACTTTCAAATATTTTCACATTCACTTACAACACAACTGACAACAAATCATAGCATCATTTGTGTCATGACACTAAGGTAGACAATGCTGTGTATAACACAAATTGGTAACTCCATGAAGCCGAGGACAGCTGCCTCTCCAGAGCAGCTGGAACTGGGGTCCAATTAGAAATCACGTGATTCCTTAGCCGGGCACAGTGGCTCATACCTGTAATGCCAGCACTTTGGGAGGCATAGGCAGGAGGATCACTTGAGATCAGGAGCTCAAGACAGACCTGGGCAACATAGCGAGACCTCTACAAAAACTTTTAAAATTAGCCAGGCATAGTGGTGTGCTACTATAATCCTAGCTATTCCGGAGGCTGATCCCTTGAGCCCAGGAGGTCGAGGCTGCAGTAAGCTATGATCGTGTCACTGCACTCCAGCCTGGGTGACAGAGTGAGACCCTGTCTCTAAAAATAAATGAATAAGTA